>NC_091184.1:31434920-31447420 GCF_040958095.1 Procambarus clarkii | reverse complement strand
ACTTGAGATTCAGATGAGGAAGTGGAGGGTATTAAATTTTGTGACTGAAAGGCGAGGCCCAGGAGCTGATGCTCATTCTGAAAACATATACACTTGTATACGCATGAATGCAAAGATAAAGAGCTTGTTTTTATCTCACATAAATATAAGCGGGTGCATACACATACACACACATACGTACACACATACACACACACACACACATACATACACACACATACACACACAAACATACACACACACACACACATACACACAAACATACACACACACATACACACAAACATACACACACACATACACACATACATACACACACACACATACATACACACACACACACATACACACAAACATACACACACACACATACACACATACATACACACACACATACACACATACATACACACACACACATACACACATACATACATACACACACATACACACACATACACTTCGTATATTTTGTCTGTCAGCTGGACTGAGCGATGAGTTGGAGTAAATTTATCTCATATAAAAAATATTTCCCCTGAACGGCTGACTGGAGTGGAAATTCATTTTGCAGTTCCAGACCTTTTTTATGTTCCATTCTTCGTATAAAAGCGATCAATAATTATATTATGTTGAAGCTTTATTTTGTCTTTATTGGACTTGCTTTAATTTTGATTCTCTCCTATAATGATCATTATAGGAGAGAATGGTATTATAGGAATATTATAGGATCATTATAGGATAACTATAGGAGAGAATGGCTGTTAGTGTGTTTGTACAAAGCTGGAGGCGAGATGGCTGATACTAGCCTTCCCCAACTTTGCGGGAGGAATGGTCTGTGGTATGGGACGTTCACAGGCTGGTCGAGGGTTGCCAGAAATGAAGAGGTAACAGCATGTCATGATCAGACACCGACCCCTACGATTTTTTTTACCCATGGGAGGAGAACACGGATGCTCCTCCCTCCCACAGCCTCGAATGCTTTCACTGGCTATACCCCCTTTCTCAAAGCAAACTGGAAATTATTATATTTGATAATATTTCACACTGCCAGGCACCTCGGATCAGTGCATCACCTGTATGTCAATGGGAAACCATTAAATTATTTTTATATATAAGACAAAGACACAGAGACAGGTAAGAAAGGTAAGGTGCTTTCTCTTGACATCAATATAAAGCACCAAGTCACTAAGTCTATAGCACTTGGAAGGAAGATAAGGATCGGTCACACCGATCCTTATCTTATCCTTATCACATTTGTTCATAAGGATCGGTGCTGAGACCACTGCTATTTCTCACTTATGCAAATGACCCATCTACAGGGGCTGAGTCTTATATATATGTCAGTGTTGGCCGTCGATGCAAAATTAATGAGAAGACTTGTGACAGATAAGGATTTAAGCAAGCTGCAGAGCTGGTCCGAGAAGTAGCCACTAGAGTTCAACACCAGCAAGTGTAAGGTGATGGACATGTGTACAGGCGACTGGAAAGCAAAGAGGCAGAACACCGAGCAGGAAACTTCCACTGACGACCAGAGAAAATGATCCGAAGGGAACATAAATCCAAACCTAATTCCGGAGGCATATATTAACCGGATAACATCAGCAGCATACTCTAAACTAGACTACGGGCTCACCATAGCCCGTGCTACCTGGAACTTTTTGTTCCAGGTATCGAATCTTAAACAACAACAACTCTAAACTAGCACAAATTAGAATATCAAGCAGGAACCTAAACAAGGATGGAGTTAGATCACTGTACGGCCCCTAGATGAGGTCAGTTTTAGAGCAATTGCCCTATTGTGAAGCTCCCATCTTAAAAAAAAAGTATAAGGAAACGTCCCAGAATTACGTGGAATGGGATATGAAGAGAGACTGAAGGTACTAACACTGACGACGCTAGAAAAGAGGAGAGTGGAGACATGATACAGACGTATAAAATACTTAGGGGCAATCGACAGAGTGGAAAAACAGGAAATGTTCACAATGAATACCAGTAGAACAAAAGGGAATGGATGGAATTTTTATATTCAGAAGAGTCATATTTTTAGAAAGTTTCCTTTTAGCGTAAGATTACTGGGAAAATAAGGTGGACTAAAGCAGTGGGTGGTAAAGGCAAACTCTAGTCATTACTTTAAAAAAGTAGATATGACACCGAAATAGATCAGGGGCCAGATTCACGAAAGCACTAACGCAAGGACTTACGAACGTGTACATCTTTCCTCAATCTTTAACGACTTTGGTTACATTTATTAAACAGTTTACAAGCATGAAAACTTCCCATTCGTCTGTTGTTATTGTTATAAACAGCCTCCTGGTGCTTCGGAGCTCATTAACTGTTTAATAATATGAAACAAAGGCGCCAAAGATTGAGAAAAGATGTACAGGTTCGTAAGTGCTTGCGTAAGTGCTTTCGTGAATCTAGTCCCAGGTGTCATTGTATTAGAGAACTGGAAGCTAGAAAAGCGGGGTCGAAGAGCTAATGTTCGATCCTGCAGGCACAAGTAGGTGAGTACAGAGATGGAGAAGGAAGACCTAGGGTGAGGATAAGTATATAATGTAAAGCTTCAAAGGTCCTAAATCATCAGTTTTAAACATAATCCCTCAAGGATTCGAACCTAGGCCGCCAGCGTAGCATCCCAATACTGTATTCCCCATTTAACCATCGATTGCCCAAGCGTGAGAAGGTAGTAAGCTCACATGGATCCTAAAATCCCAGCAACACCCTTGAAGGATTTTCATTATTTCCATAATTTCCTTAACTCCTTGAACCTGCAAGGAAAAGTTCACACCACGTTCTTAGAGTATACAATATGTTGACCTCCAGAGAGTATCCAGATGTCCGAAATGAAAACAGTGTTACCAAGTGCAGACGAGGAGTCACAATAACGTGGCTGAAATATATTGACCAATCCACACACTAGAAAGTGAAGAGACGACGACGTTTCGGTCCGTCCTGGACCATTCTCAAGTCGATTGTGATCCACAGTGTTAGTGATTGGTCAACAATTGATTAGTGATTGGTCAACAGTGTTGGCAAGTTGCCAGTGCAGGCACGAGGCAAGTAATCGCCAAAAGGGATTGTGTTGTTAATTAATATTTCCACCACAGGGGGGGGGGTTCCAATCTAAAGGATTGGAACCTGAAAGACAGGTGAAATGCCAGACAGCCTGGTAAGTCATAATGGTTTCTGTCGGTCATTTTAACATTTGTCGGGTGTCAAATTTTCCTAAGCCAGGTGAAGCTGAGGCTGTCAAAGTCTGACAGCTGATTGGCGTTTGGGTCAACAAATAGCAATCACTTATTTTATCACAATACATGTTGGATCATTGCCACTTAAGGAATTGTAATGGGTAAAATGGGGGGACCAAAATATAGTTCCTATTTTAATTGTTCCTTCAAGATATTGAAATTGGACATTAAAGTACTTTCAGAGTTGTATAGGTTGATTTATTAAGTATGTTATATCCCTCTATATATGACTTTGTCATATATATATATTGCTTGAATCAATGCAAACAGTAGATCACACACACACACACACACACACACACACACACACACACACACACACACACACACACACACACACACACACACACACATACACACATTAAATTTCTTAAAGACCATTAGACAGTTTAAAAGTCTGGAGACTTTTAATGTTCAGTTTTGCAGTTAAATCATGGGTATACTGGTATGTCCACATCAATCCTTGGGCATACCAGCGCATCCACGAGTATACTAGGGCATCCATGGTTATACCAGGGCATCTATATGTATACCAGGGTATAGCTGAAGACCCCCATACCCCCAGAAAAGACAAAATAACTTGTTTATAACAAACTTTCAAGAAACCACAGCACTGCACAGAGGAGCACAGAGCGAGCTCCACACACACACACACACAAACACACACACACACACACACACACACACACACACACACACACACACACACACACACACACACACACACACACACACACAGACACGCATACACACACACACACACACACACACACACACACACACACACACACACACACACACACACACACACACACAAAATGTTCAGGAATAGTGAATGGGGCTGGCGCACCGTGCGGCCCCATAGTGTAAACTGCTCTCAGCTGCCAGCTAAAATGACTTTGGACTCGACAAATGCAAATGTGGAACTCAAATATGTGCGTTAAATCAGACGCGGGTTAGAATTTCGTCAGCGGGAAGGAGGGAGGAGGTGTAAATAAAGAGTAAAAAGAGGAGAAGGATTAGAAAGATGATGTATAGAAGGAAAAAAAAGATTAAAAGGTTAGAGGAAACTAGATGAAAGAAGGAAGAAGGGGAAAGAAAAGGGGTATGAAAATAAAGAATGAAATGAGAATAGTAAATTGGTAAGAACAGGTGGTAATACCGTAAGCTATATTGTAAATATAGAAAAAAAAAGTCATTATAATGTAATTAATAATCCTAATACATTAAAATAATTATAATCTTAATAATAAAATGGAATAAAATAATCAATTACAAACTGATAATGATATTCTCAGAAGACAAAAGCCGTAATTAAGATCACTGTCTAAAAAAAATTAATACCGAAGTGTGAAACAAATTAAAACAAGCAAAGAAAACCATAAGGTAAAAAAAAAAGTATTTTTTTAAATAGATTTAAATCCATTATATTTTCAGTGATTCCCATAACACTGAAAAATGGAATAATAATGAGTAATAATCGAGTAATAGTGTTTTGATCTCCTTAGTAGCCGAGAATGATTAAAATCGATGTATAATTTGTACCAAAAAAAAAAAAAATAAAAGTTTATATAGTTACACGTAGCGGAAAAAATAATGGTCTCATTTTGTCAGATTAATTGCAGTATTATGCCTCTCGTTGTAGCATTCACGGAGGTTGCAACATATTGAACATGTATTCCAGGGGTGGGAGCTATATACATATGCTTGCTAAACTTTGAGTACATATATATCCATTAATCCGGACGATATAGATGTGTTAATTTTGGGATTAATGTACCCTTGGGGGGGCGGGGGGAAGGGGTACAGACTGGTGCAGAATATTTGGATGTTGTAGACCTCTCTCTCTCTGTCTCTCTCTCTCTCTCTCTCTCTCTCTCTCTCTCTCTCTCTCTGTCTCTCTCTCTCTCTCTCTCTCTCTCTCTCTCTGTGTCTGTGTCTCTCTCTCTCTCTCTCTGTGTCTGTGTCTCTCTCTCTCTCTCTCTCTCTCTCTCTCTCTCTCTCTCTCTCTCTCTCTCTGTTCGTCTATGTTGCTGATTCTCTGTGTATCTTAACACAAAGTGTTCTATGCAACATCCTGAGAAACACAAATAAGTCATACTACAGAATTCCACAGATTTTTGTGTTAATTCGCCAAAATAACACTAACAAATAACCGGAAGTTTTTATCAACCCATATTTTTAAAATTTATTCATAAATGTTGTACAAAAATCACGAAAAAAAACTCTAGTATATTATTAATTTTTACGAGTTATAATACTGGTATAATCCTGAACCATTATAATTCTACACTATGAACTGGATAATAAAAATAAACAGCCAATTACGACATGATGCTGAAGGGATAGTGAGGAGGATGAAGCAAGGCAAATGGGAGATAGTGATAATTGGGAAATGGGAACAAATTGTGAGAAAGATGGAAAGAAAACATGGATGCTATAAATGCAAGACTGAGACAAATATAGGAGTTAACGAAGGGGAGACAGATAATTGGAAATGAAGGTAGAGGTGAGATAATGGAAGAGGATAGTGATAATGAGAGAGAAAATATAGAGGGAGAGGAGAGATAGAGATGTGTGAAGAGAGTGACAATGAAAGAGAAGAGAGATTTCATAAGATGAGGAAGTAATGGGAATAAAGGGACATTGTAATAGGAAATAATGGGAATAAAGGGACATTGTAATAGGAAATAATGGGAATAAAGGGACATTGTAATAGGAAATAATGGGAATAAAGGGACATTGTAATAGGAAATAATGGGAATAAAGGGTCATTGTAATAGGAAATAATGGGAATAAAGGGACATTGTAATAGGAAATAATGGGAATAAAGGGACATTGTAAAAGGAAATAATGGGAATAAAGGGACATTGTAATAGGAAATAATGGGAATAAAGGGACATTGTAATAAGAAATAATGGGAATAAAAGAACATTGTAATAAGAAAGAGTTAAATGTGAAGAGATGAAATGAGAGATGAGGAGAAAGATTTAAGAGCTCAATAAAAACCAGCAATATTAGGAGAGGAAAAAAAAAGGTGAAAAGACGCAAGGAACTGATTACAAAACAGTAATTAAAAAACATTTTGTAGACGACTTAATTAACATTAGTCTATTTGAGACTTGCAAGGCAGAGCAGTGGAAGGGGGAGAGTGGAATAGGAATAGAAGGGTAGAATGACCAATTGGGAAATGGGTGGAATGATCAAAGCCAGTTTAATTAGGTATGGAGAATGATTAATAGTATTTGAGTGAAGGAAACAGCAGAAATTTCAACCTATACGAGGAAGCTGTTGATAAAACATTCACATGTCTAGCCTACCCTTGAAACACCCACTCACATGTCTAGCCTACCCTCGAAATTGTACTAAGCTACACCCACTCACATGTCTAGCCTACCCTTGAAACACCCACTCACATGTCTAGCCTACCCTTGAAATTGTCCTAAGCTACACCCACTCACATGTCTAGCCTACCCTTGAAACACCCACTCACATGTCTAGCCTACCCTTGAGACACCCACTCACATGTCTAGCCTACCCTTGAAACTATCCTAAGCTACACCCACTCACATGTCTAGCCTACCCTTGAAACTATCCTAAGCTACACCCACTTACATGTCTAGCCTACCCTTGAAACTATCCTAAGCTACACCCACTCACATGTCTAGCCTACCCTTGAAACTATCCTAAGCTACACCCACTCACATGTCTAGCCTACCCTTGAAACTATCCTAAGCTACACCCACTCACATGTCTAGCCTACCCTTGAAACTGCCAATCTACCTCACGTTTATTCTGTTCCATAACTCTCTTTCCATTCTAGTACTTACCCAGATTAAACTTACCAACAACATATTAACATTTTCACGTTTCTGTGGCCATTCATCCTTGGTTCACTTCAGTCTTGTCCTACAGCGACTTTCATTTTTCTCGAGAATGTAAATTAAGCTCCTTTAATTTATCATCCAAGGCGAAGTTCCTAATTACCAAGATTAATTCTATCATCCTTCATTTCAGACCTTCAAGGGAAATTTATGCTCATTCTATAGATCGGTACCTGAACCCCGATCACCTAATCTAAATGGTGTCCTAACAAGACTTAGATAAGGTTGATGAATACCATAATTCTTATTTTGAATATATATATATATATATATATATATATATATATATATATATATATATATAAACGAGGGAATATGCAACTACCGACCACTGAATACCCTCTTGATAAAAAATTATTCCATGTACTCCCTTCCTGACATCAATACAGAAATAACAGCTAAATTGTTCAAACATGGAGATGATAGGCAAACAGAACAGATGTTCTCTGTCTGCCTCTCTCTCTCTCTCTCTCTCTCTCTCTCTCTCTCTCTCTCTCTCTCTCTCTCTCTCTCTCTCTCTCTCTCTCTCTCTCTCTCACACACACACACAAATGCATTTTATCAATATTTGTTTTTCAAAGGCTCAACTCGGAGCTCCGCGGATGTCATCAATAAATCAATATTTTTCAGTTTTAAAAACAACTCTTTTGTTCGGCTTTTTTAATGAGAAGATCTATATATTATCTTTAGGAGTTCTGAGGTGAGTTACCTCATTCTGAGGGCTTAGGGGTGAGTTACCTCATTCTGAGGGCTTAGGGGTGAGTTACCTCATTCTGAGTGATTGGGATGAGTTCCTTAACTCTGGAGTTTACACATTAGTTTATTTTTATATTTTGTAAGTAATTAGAGTTGCTATTTTATATATATATTTGTAGTCTGCTTGACGTAATTTTTACGATAGAGCTCTTTGATTTGTATAATTACGTAGAATTAACGTAGAGGCAACGTATTAACGTTTTTAAAACGGCGTGCGTTTGACGGGAGCTGAACGTACAAACCTATTTACGAATACATTTCATGAGACACAGAGATCACACTAACGTGATGCATCAAATGAACAAATCCACAACCCTGTCGTAGCTCAGTCGATTAAGGCAGTGTCTGGGATGCTCCCGGACGCAGGTTCGAATCCTCGTCACGGCCCTTGTGGATTTGCACATTTCATGAGAAATTTATTATCACCTTCTATCCATCATCAATCTTGACAGCCGGTCTATTTTTCTGTCACAATCCTCATGTCTATACTATTGACAGGAGTCAATGATGCATTCGACTTTTATCTCCAGCGATGGAGATTGATCTCTCTGTCTCAGCTTCCGGCGACGACCTCTGAGGATAAAGATCTGTGCATCTCTGTGCTGACTGTGCCGCCTCTTGTTAATGTCTGTAATGAGGGATTAATACTTGAACCCTGGTTGTTAAGTCTTCAGCAGTATTCTAATAGCATCATTGCAACAGCAACAGCATCAAGATTCCCATCAGCATCCACGGGAGATTGCCAGGAGCAGCAGCAGCATCACGGCAAGATTTCCAGCAGTATTACAGCATGGATCAAAAAAGCATTATTGCAGCACGCAGACAATATCCAAACAATTGTTCAGCATCGTTACAGAACTAGCATTATTGTTGTTGTTTAAGATTCGCTACTTGGGACAAAAAGTTCGAAGCAGCACGGGCTATGGTGAGCCCGTCAAAACTAGCAGCTTCCTGTTGCGGTGCTGGCAGAGGTCGTAACGACCCGAACGAAACGAACCAAGTCGCTTTCTCTTCGACCGTCGTATATTATACGCTATCATAGCCAACCGCTAGTTTTCGAGTCGTCGAAGATATCAATTCTTCTATATATAGATGATAACAGTAGGTGATATCGAAGAATATGGATAATAATGTTTTCATGGATTTTAATTGCATGTTGGTGGATTGTTATGATGCTTGATTGGAGATCATTGCACAGAAGCAGATGATGGTGGATGATATCATATTGCGAACTAGGATGACACTGGATGACGCTCATAAAGATGGTGGATGAAGATGACACTGGGGATGAAGATAGCCATGGTGGATTGTGATGATACAACACTTTCCTTCAATGGTAACACAAGATGGTTATCCTTCAGGCAATAAATCAACTCCTAGTGAAGACGAAAATTTACTTGGAAAACCAGAGGCACTCAAGACGGGGTAGAAAAAGCCTAAGCTACTCTATCCCTTTGAGATGTATTTCTTTCTTATCTCAATAAACACACTTGAACTTGAACTAAGACCATTCGCTAAAAGCACTCGATCAAATCCATGAGAACATTTTTTCACTCAAACTTCAGAACCATTTAACAAATACCACAAATAATCAACTAACTACAGAGGCACTCAGCCAATTCTGGAGGCCCTTAAACCACTCGAGCAGCACTCATCCAAATCCAGAGAGGCACTCCAACAACTACAGAAGTACTCCAGTAACTCCAGACACAATCAACCAACACCAGAGACACTCAACTAACTGCCTGCAGGCAATCAACTCCCAACAATCCTTGAACATTGTCAATATTCTTAACCTCATCCTCTCTCCCTACTCATCGAAGTCTAAAGTCTTTAGCCTTAAGCTTAAGGCTAAAGCTCTCTGATGTTCTAACCTAATACAAGGCTCCTTGTAGTTAATTAAGCGCCTTCATGCTTCAGGCTTAAGGCATCCGGCCAACAGCTACCCCTCTCGCTCGTGAGTCGAGGGTTCGAAACACACAGAGCAGGGAAGGTGTCACTCCGAGATGTCCATGAAGTCACCATGACATGTCCTCGATGTCACCACGATGTCTCCAAAGAGTTCAGCGAGGAGTTCAAGAGTTTACGATGCCTGGATGTGGACACCTCAACCCCCAGGACGTGTCTTGTGTTAAACCCCCAGATAACGCATATGTGAAGATTTTGATGAGTTATGCCTTCATATTGTGATCTTCGCCTGCGTTAGAAAACGGAGAGAGGGAGAGAGAGAGAAAGAGAGAGAGAACACGTACCAAATACCAACCACAACCACTTACCTGACCACCAACACGACCCTCTAAGAGTCTGGGAATGTCTGTGTGTGACCAGTTGCTGACTGACCAAGGCTCTACTGTTTTTAAGCTCTCATTCAGCTTAAGCTTCTCAAGCTGGTTGTGTATGAAGCTTCTGATGTTCCACGGTAGGTCATTGTGCCTGAGGGAGAGAGAGAGAGAGAGAGACAGTGATGGTGAGTGAAGCTTATTCTCCTGTCTCAAAAGATTAAAGAATGCATTTTGGCATTATTAAGGATGCAATGCCTTACTCCCGGTTGCCTATTTACTGTTGGATGGATAGAGGCATTAGGTGAAAGGAAACATGTTCATACGTTTCAGGCAGGTAGGAAGAGTGATTTTCGTTATTTAAAAAGAAAATTGGTTTTAAACTGTTGTATTTGAATTAGTATTATTCAATTATGTTAAGAACATGAATTACTGACTTAGTTATATTAGTTTCGGTTAGGTTAGGTTAGGTTAGGTTAGGTTAGGTAGGGTAGCTTAGATGTGGTCATATTTCTACGTTATTTTTAACTAAAATAAACAAAAATAAATTCATATATAATATAATAGAAAGCTTTATCATTTTATAAAAAAAATTAATATAGACCATCAGGAAAACTTGGCTTATTACGCAAATCGGGCCTTGCATAATAGGCCATGTAGTGCGTTCTGACTATAAAGTACAACATATATATATATATATATATATATATATATATGTCGTACCTTGTAGCCAGAACGCACTTCTCAGCCTACTATGCAAGGCCCGATTTGCCTAATAAGCCAAGTTTTCATGAATTATTATATTTTCTCTAATTTTTTTCTTATGAAATGATAAAGCTACCCATTTCATTATGTATGAGGTCAATTTTTTTTTATTGGAGTTAAAGTTAACGTAGATATATGACTGAACCTAACCAACCCTACCTAACCTAACCTAACCTATCTTTATAGGTTAGGTTTGGTTAGGTAGCCGAAAAAGTTAGGTTAGGTTAGGTTAGGTAGGTTAGGTAGTCGAAAAAACATTAATTCATGAAAACTTGGCTTATTAGGCAAATTTGGCCTTGCATAGTAGGCTGAGAAGTGCGTTCTGGCTACTAGGTACGACATATATATATATATATATATATATATATATATATATATATATATATATATATATATATATATATATATATATATATATATATTAAATAATAAGCATACATAACAAAATAAATATATGTAGATTAAACCAATGTATCTGGGAACATTTTCTCACATTTTAAGACCTAGTTAAAAATAATGAAGTTCACTTTATTCCAAAATTTATACGAATTTTTTCCTAACGAAAATTTTTTTTCTGCAATGTAATCCCTTGGTTGAATAATTCCCCAAATTATGGCAAAGACGAGTCACGAGAAGCAATTATCTTAAATTGGACTCGTACATCAAGCCTTGGTGATCCTGACTGCTTACTTCCTGGATGCTGCTTTCTCCCCCCGCCCCCCCTTGCTCTTAGACGCTGTCACACGCTCTCTGCTCTTGCTGCTGCTGCTGCTGCTGCTGCTGCTGCTGCTACAGCTCTTGTTACTGCTGTTTTTGCTACTGCTTTTGTTATAACTACTGTTCTTACTGCTCTTTCTATTGTTCATGCCTCTGTCCTCTTTACTCTCAACTCTTTGTTTCTATTATTTTGTCTGTTATTATCTCTGTTCTTGTTCTTGGTTTAGTTCTTGTTCTTTCGACTGTCCGTGTTCTTGTTCATGCAAGTTTCTTGTTTTTATTTCAAATTTTATATTTTTGTCAATGCTTGTTTCCCGCTCTTTATGATATTCAGTTATTGTTCATGTCTTTCTTGCATGACTGACTCTCTCTCTCTTTTTTGTGCATCGTAGAGAGAGAGAGAGAGAGAGAGAGAGAGAGAGAGAGAGAGAGAGAGAGAGAGAGAGAGAAAGAGAGAGAGAGGGGAGGTGTTCAGAACAATGACAATCTGCATGCTTCGTTAATTTTCCAATATACCATCGTCCTCTCACTAATTTACATAGACACAGGCAGTTGCACTTGCAAAAACTCAATTTCTCACATTCTCCCTCATTTCTCCTCCCATTTCCTCTCTTCTCTTCTACTTCTCCCTCCTCCTCCTCCTAAATCAGGCCCCAGTTTACACCTGCTGTACCGGCGTTACAGAAACTGCTTAGAAAAATACATAACATATCTCTAATTCTTTTCCTGGCAGAGGCAACAGAGACGGTGCTGGATTTTCCATTGTGAGTCTCTTACACCCGAGTCCTGATATCGGTCTTGTTATCTTCCGAAAATACACTGGGATTAGTTTTGTGTTGGCTCTTGCTATC
>NC_091184.1:31417420-31429920 GCF_040958095.1 Procambarus clarkii | reverse complement strand
GGCTCCACACATTTAGACGACTGGCACCACACATTTAGAGGACTGGCACCACACATTTAGACGACTGGCACCACATATTTCTGGCACCGACTCCTGCAAAGTTTTGTTTACTTTCATTGACCGTGTACTCGTGTTCCATGCTGACAGAAGCACTGCTACGCTTGGCACAAATAAATATTCTTTCCTGATAGATCAATATAATTCCTATTTTTAAAGTCTATACCTATTTCTGGGCAGCGAGTTCGTGACATTCGTAACTTCCGTCTTGATTTCATCAGCGCCTCGGGAGTCAGCATTTAGATCTTAATTACTGGGTGCGTTGTCAGCAAAATCTCGCCCGGAGAAGATAAAGTAAAGATTGCTTTTCCTGGTCGCCCGGAGCCTTTACAATGCGATCCAATACTCCAGACATGGCAAGTCTTCATATGTGAGACCTTCCTACACACTTGACAAGTTCAGAGACATCAAGTCACAGACGAAGAGGCACAATAACGTGGCTGAAATATGTTGACCAGACCACACACTAGAAGGTGAAGGGACGACGACGTTTCGGTCCGTCCTGGACCATTCTCACAATCGACTTGAGAATGGTCCAGGAAGGACCGAAACGGCGTCGTCCCTTCACCTTCTAGTGTGTGGTCTGGTCAACTCCTTCTTCGAGTATAAACATTCTTGAAGCAATTGCTCTCTAATATCAAGACAGCGCTGAGCGATATTTCAGACTGGCGAGGAAGAGACCCCAAACTTTAGGGAAAAAAAAGGTACCCAGACTTGACGGAGAACGGGACCCAAACTTAAGGGTAAAGGAAAACAAGATGAATGTGAAAAAGTCTTGAACTAAAGGGGGAAAAGGTCCCAGACTTCAGGGGAATGGGTCCCAAACTTTAGAAAAGGTCCCAGACTTCAGGGAAATGGGTCCCAGACTTTAGAAAAGGTCTCAGACTTCAGGGGAATGGGTCCCAAACTTTAGAAAAGGTCTCAGACTTCAGGGAAATGGGTCCCAGACTTTAGAAAAGGTCCCAGACTTCAGGAAAATGGGTCCCAGACTTTAGAAAAGGTCTCAGACTTCATGGGAATGGATCCCAGACTTCTAGAAAAGGTCCCAGACTTGATATAAAAGGGCTTCAAACTTTAGGAAAATAGTTCCCAGACAAAAGAAGGAAAAGGGACCCAAACTAGAGGGTGAAAGGGTCGGCCAGTCTTAAGAGGAGGGGGGGGGGGGGGGGAAGAAAGGGTCTCAGACGGCTTGTAATGCTTCTCTAAAATCAAATGGTTGTGGAGCCGCCTCTTCAAGCTGGAGATAACGAGAGTGTAAACACCTCCCTAACGACCCGGTTCGCTGCCATTTCTCGATGACCAAGTCTCATTCCAACCACTGAAACTGCACGCAGATATCAGCCAGCAGACAATTGTAGGTAGATATCAACCCAGCAGACAAATGTTAAGTAAATATCAGCCCGATAGACACTGCTGCTTTCAGCTGTTGCGTCGTGGACGCGCCAATCAGCTTTCAGTAATTCGCTAATGGCACATATACGCGTTGCATTTCCGCACTGCAACACAGCCTGGGTGCTTCTGGCTACTGTTACGTGATGTGTGAGCCAGTTGCAGTGCCGGCCGGCGAAGGGGAGCAGGTCACAGTCTGGGAGCAGGTCACAGCCAGGGAGCAGGTCACAGCCAGGGAGCAGGTCACAGCCAGGGAGCAGGTCACAGTCAGGGAGCAGGTCACAGTCAGGGAGCAGGTCACAGCCAGGGAGCAGGTCACAGCCAGGGAGCAGGTCACAGCCAGGGAGCAGGTCACAGCCAGGGAGCAGGTCACAGCCAGGGAGCAGGTCACAGTCAGGGAGCAGGTCACAGTCTGGGAGCAAGTCATAGCCAGGGAGCAGGTCACAGCCAGGGAGCAGGTCACAGCCAGGGAGCAGGTCACAGTCTGGGAGCATGTCACAGTCAGGGAGCATGTCACAGCCAGGGAGCAGGTCACAGCCAGGGAGCAGGTCACAGCCAGGGAGCAGGTCACAGTCAGGGAGCAGGTCACAGCCACGAAGCAGGTCACAGTCTGGGAGCAGGTCACAGTCTGGGAGCAGGTCACAGTCAGGGAGCAGGTCACAGCCAGGGAGCAGGTCACAGCCAGGGAGCAGGTCACAGTCAGGGAGCAGGTCACAGTTAGGGAGCAGGTCACAGCCAGGGAGCAGGTCACAGCCAGGGAGCAGGTCACAGTCAGGGAGCAGGTCACAGCCAGGGAGCAGGTCACAGCCAGGGAGCAGGTCACAGTCAGGGAGCAGGTCACAGCCAGGGAGCAGGTCACAGCCAGGGAGCAGGTCACAGTCAGGGAGCAGGTCACAGCCAGGGAGCAGGTCACAGTCAGGGAGCAGGTCACAGCCAGGGAGCAGGTCACAGCCAGGGAGCAGGTCACAGTTAGGGAGCAGGTCACAGCCAGGGAACAGACCACCGCAGGATCTGCCTTAATTATTACTGTGTTAATAATAGTGAGAAGCGGCGTTATCGTGTATCCATTTTCTTGTTTACCAGTTTTTGTTTAAGTATAAATGCCACTTAATGGTTCTCATCGTTTAACTGATGAACTGGAGGAAGACAGGCAGAGATAGACCCGGTTCCACAAGGATAAAGAGCAAGACAGGAAGATAAACAGAAAGGGACACAGAGAGAGACGAAGGGAAGAGAAGGAGATGCACTGATAATGTTTTTCTAAGACGCAAAAAAAAAAAACTCAGGGCATGCTATGTGAACCTGTTCGGCTTGCCAGCTCTTGCGCTGTCAACTCAATCCCACGGGTCAAATTATTGTCAATAACGACTATGCAGTAATGCAGAATTCAACGAATTCGTTAGTAAGACGTCGACTCGCCATTTCACTAAGGATAATCGGCCCCAAGGGAGAATAACAGGTCTCTAAAGAAAAACATTATAGTGTGTTATAAAAATTAATTTGCTCAGCCCCATTAGGACAAAAGGGGGGATACGGGATATAATTGACAGGACTTGTAATAAATGATAAGGCAAGCAATCGTGCAATAATTTATTTATACAACTCTCGTACAGCTTCCCTCATTATAATAATCAAATTTCCGCGATCTCTGACAAACTGAAGTGAACTAATATACTATATCAATACAAGTGCAATTCTGGAGACTGCACGCTCCAAAATGTATGCAACATTGCACACACAACCAGCATTATGAGTAGGCGTCATGCACTTCATTTGCAAGAGGAGGACTTAAGCAACACCATTCTCAGCGCCACAATACCGTCCTCAATCCCTACGACATCGTAAGGGGGGCAGCATTATTATCATAAACACCTGTGATCAAAAATGCCTCAAAATACTAAGTGCTTTAAGGAAACTTAGTACCCAGATGAGCCACAGAGACGTTTGAAAGAATTTTTTCAGTGTCAGAGTAGTTAACAAATGGAATGCATTAAGTACTGATGTGGTGGAGGCTGACTCCATACACAGTTTCAAATGTAGATATGATAGAGCCCAATAGGCTCAGGAATCTGTACACCAGTTGATTGACAGTTGAGAGGCGGGACCAAAGAGCCAGAGCTCAACCCCCGCAAACACAACTAGGTGAGTACATACTAGGTGAGTACACTTGAGGCCATATTTATTCAACATCTGGTGACAGTAACTAATATTCAAATGAATTGACTAACATACAAATGTTTGATGGACCTCTTTTGACCCAGAAGGTCAAAGTCTCGTGTAACAACAGTTAACTGAAGTTTAGACAGCAATAACCTGACGCTATATTCCGTCGCTCTCTATGATTTACGACCACTTAATCGTAAAGTGAAGTGCTTATAAAGTGAAGTGCTTCACGCTTATATATGCATATGTATTTTCATGTACCTGTTACGGGTTATTCATGCCCGTACTATCTCTTAGTAGGCTTAATCTTCATCAGTCAATTAATCATGTACCTGGGTTTACGGGCTATTCATGCCCATACCACCTCTGGGGTGGCTTAACCTTTATCAATACATTCCTGGATGTGGAATACGTGGAAATGTTAGTATACTGATGTAATCTTAGTATACTTATATACACAAATGTTGGTGTGTGTGTGTATGAAATTCGTATATATCAATATATATAATCACTCAAAACAGCAGCTGGGGGTTCTGGCCTCGACAATGACAGGAAATAGGGGGGCCGCCTCCCAATTTATGCGTAATGATGAATGTGGAACAAAACTTTTTATTATTCACAATTTAAGCATCGGATTTCCAGGCATTTATCACCACCGGGAATGATTACAAAATGATGTAGGAATGATCGACGCAGCTCCGAAACAAAAGGACTCAAAATTACATAGGCACAAAGCCAGCAACATGGACACATAGCCAGCAACATGGCCACACAGACAGCAACATGGCCACACAACCAACAACATAGCCACAAACTTCTTTAAACAAGCAAGACCTTCAATACGAACCAAAGAAGCTATGATCTAACTCTCGCTTCGTAGGTAATAACGTATATACCTTAGATGAGACGATTCAGTCGACGGGTGACGTACCGGGTGAGGAGACGGGTGAGAGAATGGATGAGAAGGCAAATTAGTATACTCTCGCATATCACCATGTTATACTGAAGGGGGGAAAGTCACGTCGACAAAGCCATCTTGATGGCCAGATTATACTTGGAGATTATTCTGATTGGATTCCGAGGTCGATTTCCGGCCAGAGAGAGATAGGTAGCCTCATTTCGCTACACCTGAAGTTTACCTGTGGTAAACCACTATTCCCCCCCTTGCAGGAAATGTGCACCAGAGAGCTCAATAGCTGCTATGGGTCGCAGTTTAAGGTACTTCTACATGGCCAACAGGTTTCTGTCAGTGAGGGAATCGTTATTAAACCTTAGAAGGGTCTTGATAAGACCATCATCCCATCCAGATTATACTGAGGAAGGCCTTAGTATAACAATATAGCACTTGGAAGGAATGAGGACAAGGAGCTGCGATATGAGGTCAAGTAGCTGGGATATGAGGTCAAGTAGCTGGGATATGAGGTCAAGGAGCTGGGATATGAGGTCAAGTAGCTGGGATATGAGGTCAAGTAGCTGGGATATGAGGTCAAGGAGCTGGGATATGAGGTCAAGTAGCTGGGATATGAGGTCAAGGAGCTGGGATATGAGGTCAAGGAGCTGGGATATGAGGTCAAGGAGCTGGGATATGAGGTCAAGGAGCTGGGATATGAGGATTAGGAGCTGGGATATGAGGTCAAGGAGCTGGGATATGAGGTCAAGGAGCTGGGATATGAGGATTAGGAGCTGGGATATGAGGATTAGGAGCTGGGATATGAGGACAAGTAGCTGGGATATGAGGTCAAGTAGCTGGGATACGAGGACAAGGAGCTGGAATATGAGGACAAGGAGCTGGGATATGAGGACAAGGAGCTGGGATATGAGGACAAGGAGCTGGGATATGAGGACAAGAACCTGAATATGAGGACGACCCAACAACCCAACAACTATTGGATTGTTTTAAGCGCAGGACAGACATATTTATATGAGTGCGTTTGCGAGGATATACATATAGAAGCTGCCTCATATAGGCCAATATAGGCCCGTGTGAGGGAACTGAGGTCTATTATTCTCAGGTTTTTACAACCTGTATGTCATCTGACCTCATTTGTCCCATCAACTTCACTTTAGTTCTTCTCCTCTTCCTCATGATTCTCCTCATAACACGCAGTAGAAACCACAGTTCAGTTGATCAGATCTCTATCAAGATATCTTTATCAACACTCCCCCAACATACACACAACACTACACACCCCACAACACCTCACAACACACCTCACTACTCCACAACACCCCACAACACCTCACAACACCTCACAACACCTCACAACACCTCACAACACACCTCACAACACCTCACAACACACCTCACAACACCCCACACTACCCCACAACACCCCACAACACCCCACAACACCCCACAACACCCCACAACACCCCACAACACCCCCACAACACCCCCACAACACCCCACAACACCCCACAACACCTGACAACACCTCACACTACCCCACAACACCTCACAACACCCCACAACACCCCACAACACCCCACAACACCCCACAACACCCCACAACACCCCACAACACCTGACAACACCTCACAACACCCCACAACACCCCACAACACCCCACAACACCCCACAACACCTCACAACACCTCACAACACCCCACAACACCCCACAACACCTCACAACACCCCACAACACCCCACAACACCCCACAACACCTGACAACACCTCACACTACCCCACAACACCTCACAACACCCCACAACACCCCACAACACCCCACAACACCCCACAACACCTCACAACACCTCACAACACCTCACAACACCCCACAACACCCCACAACACCTCACAACACCCCACAACACCTCACAACACCTCACAACACACCTCACAACACCCCACACTACCCCACAACACCCCACAACACCTCACAACACCCCACACTACCCCACAACACCCCCACAACACCTCACAACACCTCACAACACCTCACAACACACCTCACAACACCTCACAACACACCTCACAACACCCCACACTACCCCACAACACCCCACAACACCCCACAACACCCCACAACACCCCCACAACACCCCACAACACCTCACAACACCTCACAACACCCCACAACACCCCCACAACACCCCCACAACACCCCACAACACCCCACAACACCTGACAACACCTCACACTACCCCACAACACCACACAACACCCCACAACACCTCACAACACCCCACAACACCCCACAACACCCCACAACACCCCACAACACCCCACAACACCCCACAACACCCCACAACACCCCACAACACCCCACAACACCCCACAACACCCCACAACACCTCACAACACCCCACAACACCCCACAACACCCCACAACACCTGACAACACCTCACAACACCCCACAACACCCCACAACACCCCACAACACCTCACAACACCTCACAACACCCCACAACACCCCACAACACCTTACAACACCCCACAACACCCCACAACACCCCACAACACCCCACAACACCCCACAACACCCCACAACACCCCACAACACCCCACAACACCCCACAACACCTCACAACACCCCACAACACCCCACAACACCCCACAACACCTGACAACACCCCACAACACCCCACAACACCTTACAACACCCCACAACACCCCACAACACCCCACAACACCTCACAACACCCCACAACACCCCACAACACCCCACAACACCTCACAACACCCCACAACACCCCACAACACCTCACAACACCCCACAACACCCCACAACACCTCACAACACCCCACAACACCCCACAACACCCCACAACACCCCACAACACCCCACAACACCCCACAACACCCCACAACACCCCACAACACCTCACAACACCCCACAACACCCCACAACACCCCACAACACCTCACAACACCCCACAACACCCCACAACACCTCACAACACCCCACAACACCCCACAACACCCCACAACACCCCACAACACCCCACAACACCTCACAACACCCCACAACACCTGACAACACCTCACAACACCCCACAACACCCCACAACACCCCACAACACCTCACAACACCTCACAACACCCCACAACACCCCACAACACCCCACAACACCTCACAACACCTCACAACACCCCACAACACCCCACAACACCCCACAACACCCCACAACACCCCACAACACCCCACAACACCCCACAACACCTCACAACACCCCACAACACCTCACAACACCCCACAACACCTCACAACACCCCACAACACCTCACAACACCCCACAACACCTCACAACACCCCACAACACCCCACAACACCCCACAACACCCCACAACACCCCACAACACCTCACAACACCCCACAACACCTCACAACACCCCACAACACCCCACAACACCCCACAACACCTGACAACACCTCACAACACCTCACAACACCCCACAACACCTCACAACACCCCACAACACCCCACAACACCCCACAACACCCCACAACACCTTACAACACCCCACAACACCCCACAACACCCCACAACACCCCACAACACCCCACAACACCTCACAACACCTCACAACACCCCACAACACCTCACAACACCCCACAACACCCCACAACACCCCACAACACCTGACAACACCTCACAACACCCCACAACACCCCACAACACCCCACAACACCTCACAACACCCCACAACACCCCACAACACCTGACAACACCTTACAACACCCCACAACACCCCACAACACCCCACAACACCCCACAACACCCCACAACACCTCACAACACCCCACAACACCCCACAACACCCCCACAACACCCCACAACACCCCACAACACCCCACAACACCTGACAACACCTCACAACACCCCACAACACCCCACAACACCCTCACAACACCCCACAACACCCCACAACACCCCACAACACCTCACACTACCCCACAACACCACACAACACCCCACAACACCTCACAACACCCCACAACACCCCACAACACCCCACAACACCCCACAACACCCCACAACACCCCACAACACCTCACAACACCTCACAACACCCCACAACACCCCCACAACACCCCACAACACCCCACAACACCCCACAACACCCCACAACACCCCACAACACCCCACAACACCCCCACAACACCCCACAACACCCCCACAACACCCCACAACACCCCACAACACCCCCACAACACCCCACAACACCCCCACAACACCCCACAACACCCCCACAACACCCCACAACACCCCACAACACCCCACAACACCTCACACTACCCCACAACACCTGACAACACCTCACACTACCCCACAACACCTGACAACACCTCACACTACCCCACAACACCCCACAACACCCCACAACACCTGACAACACCTCACACTACCCCACAACACCCCACAACACCCCACAACACCCCACAACACCTCACAACACCCCACAACACCCCACAACACCCCACAACACCTCACAACACCTCACAACACCCCACAACACCTCACACTACCCCACAACACCTCACAACACCCCACAACACCTGACAACACCTCACACTACCCCACAACACCTCACAACACCCCACAACACCCCACAACACCCCACAACACCTGACAACACCTCACACTACCCCACAACACCCCACAACACCCCACAACACCTGACAACACCCCACAACACCTCACAACACCCCACAACACCCCACAACACCCCACAACACCCCACAACACCTGACAACACCCCACAACACCCCACAACACCCCACAACACCTGACAACACCCCACAACACCTCACAACACCCCACAACACCCCACAACACCTCACAACCCCCACAACACCCCACAACACCTGACAACACCCCACAACACCTCACAACACCCCACAACACCCCACAACACCTCACAACCCCCACAACACCCCACAACACCCCACAACACCTGACAACACCCCACAACACCTCACAACACCCCACAACACCCCACAACACCCCACAACACCTGACAACACCTCACACTACCCCACAACACCCCACAACACCCCACAACACCTGACAACACCCCACAACACCTCACAACACCCCACAACACCCCACAACACCCCACAACACCTGACAACACCCCACAACACCTCACAACCCCCCACAACACCTGACAACACCCCACAACACCTGACAACACCCCACAACACCTCACAACCCCCCACAACACCTGACAACACCCCACAACACCTCAAAACCCCCCACAACACCCCACAACACCCCACAACACCCCACAACACCCCACAACACCCCACAACACCCCACAACACCTCACAACACCTCACAACACCTCACAACACCCCACAACACCCCACAACACCTCACAACCCCCACAACACCCCACAACACCCCACAACACCTGACAACACCTCACAACACCCCACAACACCCCACAACACCCCACAACACCCCACAACACCCCACAACACCTGACAACACCTCACACTACCCCACAACACCCCACAACACCCCACAACACCCCACAACACCTCACAACACCTCACAACACCTCACAACACCCCACAACACCCCACAACACCTCACAACACCCCACAACACCCCACAACACCCCACAACACCCCACAACACCCCACAACACCCCACAAAAACCTGACAACACCCCCACAACACCCCACAACACCCCCACAACACCCCACAACACCCCACAACACCCCACAACACCCCACAACACCCCACAACACCCCACAAAAACCTGACAACACCCCCACAACACCCCACAACACCTCACAACACCCCCACAACACCCCACAACACCCCACAACACCCCACAACACCCCACAACACCTCACAACACCCCCACAACACCCCACAACACCCCACAACACCCCACAACACCCCACAACGCCTCACAACACCCCCACAACACCTCACAACACCCCACAACACCCCCACAACACCCCACAACACCCCACAACACCCCCACAACACCCCCACAACACCCCACAACACACCCCACAGCACCAAGATAAGGAGATCAACATCCAGAGGGCGAACAAGTATTCTAAGTAGTTTTAACTTATTCGAAAAGTTGGCCAAGTTGGCCTGTTTATGCTGTGACTTACCTCAAAAATGCCTAAATATACAAGCAACTTAAGGCCTATGAATACAGTATGGCTCTCACCAGCACGTCTTATTCACAATGAATAAGGATTTACAGTGAGTCTCACATTCACAGTTATTCACAGTGAATATGTGAATAATTGTGAAATACCTGTATAATGTGAATAATAACTGGTCTCCATTCACTGAATCAGTGAATGGAGACTCCCAAAGTCATTATTAAAGCTTAATATACTATTGATACTAATAAATTTGATTTACTAATAAATGTAAGATCAAATAAATTTACGTGTGAATTATAATACGCATAAATTCACATGTAAAATAAAATAAAAAAACAATTCATATGTAAAATAAAATATAAAATAAATCATATATTGAAAAACACAACAAAAAGTACGTAAAAAAATGTAATATAAAATATATTAAAATTAAAATATATTAAATATAAACTAATTCAAAAAAATTACAATTAATACACCTTAGAAAATCAATAAAATGGAAACAATAAAACAGAAATAAAATAAAGAATCACTATGATGTATAGAACTATAATTACCAAGAACTATACTAGTATACTTTAGCCCAGGATTATGTTCAGGATTGAAGTATACTTGCTGGTTGGCCAGTAATAGGCCTTAATGACCCTCAAGAGGCTGATAGGCCTTAATAACCCCTTAAAAGTTGATAGCCCTTTATAACCCTCCAAAGGTTAATAAGCCTTCATAGCCCTTCAGAGGTTGATAGGCCTTAATAACACTCCAGAGGTTGATAGGCCTTAGTAACCGTCCAGAGGTTGATAGGTCTTCATAACCCTACAGAGTTTGATAGGCCTTAATAACCTACCAGTGGTTGATAGGCCTTAATAACCCTCTAGAAGTTGTTAGGCCTAAAGCCTAACAATTGAAATTGTGTAAAAAATAAGTAAAATAAAAACCCAAATATATGTAGATAATTTAAAAAATTTATTAATTACGTATCATGTTAAAACACCTAAATTATTTTACACTTTATAATTACTGCATCGCCAAAATAATCAATTCCTTATCGCCCTTTTTTGGAAAAAAAATGTAATTTCCTTTTATATGAAAAAGAACCGAAGTTTTTCCATGTTATTTTTCCGTTCGTGTTCCTCGCTCGTGTTCAGAGTGTGTTAGAAAGTATTAACAAAGTTTGTGCTTCGTATATTTTCATTACTTTCAGCTGAAACTTCACATTTGTAACAAAGTTTCAGAGAGAGGGAGAGAGAGAGAGACAGAGAGACTTAAACAAATCGAAGGACAGGCTTGAAAATAGGTGGCAAAACCTTAGAGTTCATAGATGAAATTGACATTTTGGGAATGAAGTTCGAATCGTCAGTGACAATAATGAGCCACGTGTTTAACCTAGCCCAAAAGGCAGCCAAGAAACTTACTGTCCAAAGGCGCCTCTCACACCTTCTCGACAGCAGCGGCTGCAAAACCTTATATGAAGCACAAATTCGCTCTCATCTAGAGTATACAACACTCTCCTGGATTGCCAGGACCCTCCGCATTCATCAGACTTTTGGACAATGTGGGGAGACGGGCAAAAAGTCTCATCTCTAGTCTTGATCGAGTCTGATGAGAATGGTCTGAACATTAAACCCTGCAACACCGTCGAGATGTTAGTGGTCTTACTGTAATGGACAAGGCCAGCATCCTTAAAGTTCCGCACCTGGCCCAACTCCGTGGACAACCAGTAGTTGAGGACCCATAACACTTGGCTCTCAAACTTCAACAATCGATACTGGAAGTGTCATTCTCAAGAACATCACTCCATCAACGATCA
>NC_091184.1:31402420-31414920 GCF_040958095.1 Procambarus clarkii | reverse complement strand
AAATGCACGCAATTTTGCAGCATAAAAGAAACAGCTTCATTCAGGCGGATGGTAATTATTCTTCCCAAATGTAAAAACACAAATAATTGTAATTTGTTCACAATGATTATTATAGACGTCGAGAAAATGACGTGATTTATCGAGAAAATGACGTTATTTATCGAGAAAATTATGTTATTTATCGAGAAAATTACGTGATTTCTCGAGAAAAATGACGTGATTTATCGAGAAAACGACGGGATTTATCGAGAAAACGACGTGATTTATCGAGAAAATGACGTTATTTAACGAGAAAATGACGTTATTTAACGAGAAAATGACGTTATTTATCGAGAAAATTACGTGATTTCTCGAGAAAAATGACGTGATTTATCGAGAAAATGACGTTATTTAACGAGAAAATGACGTTATTTATCGAGAAAATTATGTTATTTATCGAGAAAATTGTTATTTATTGAGAAAATGACGTGATTTATCGAGAAAAATGACGTGATTTATCGAGAAAATGACGTGATTTATCGAGAAAACGACGTGATTTATCGAGAAAATGACGTTATTTAACGAGAAAATGACGTTATTTAACGAGAAAATGACGTTATTTATCGAGAAAATGACGTTATTTATCGAGAAAACGACGTGATTTATCGAGAAAATGACGTTATTTAACGAGAAAATGACGTTATTTATCGAGAAAATGACGTTATTTATCGAGAAAATGACGTTATTTATCGAGAAAACGACGTGATTTATCGAGAAAACGACGTGATTTATCGAGAAAATGACGTTATTTAACGAGAAAATGACGTTATTTAACGAGAAAATGACGTTATTTATCGAGAAAATGACGTTATTTATCGAGAAAATTACGTTATTTATCGAGAAAATAACGTTTTTTATCGAGAAAATAATGTTATTTAACGAGAAAATGACGTTATTTATCGAGAAAAATGACGTTATTTATCGATAAATATGACGTCATTTATCGAGAAAATGACGTTACTTGGATTGTGTCTTTATCGTGATTCATCAACATATTCATCTATTTGTCTATTTCATGTGTTACGTTTTTTTGTGTGTGTTATTGCAGCGATATTGCGTAAATTATGCAACAATACCGAGAGTCTTATTACAAGGTAATTTGACGAGGAATTGACATTTTTCAGCCGAGATGGGAGAGGTGGGACCAGGAGCTATGGCCCAACACTCACATTACTGCTTTAAATATTAAGTGAACATGAATGATCACCAATGCAATATTCACCTGAGAATATTAAGTGATGGGAAGACAGAGAAAATCAAAGTTTGAGGAGATTGAGTTGCAATGAAAGTTGAAGTTCACTAGATTGGCTTGCAATGCTGGTCAAAGTTAAAGAGGTTGTGTTGCATAGCCAAGCTCTCGAATAGTACCTGCTTGATGGGGTTCTGGGAGTTCATCTACTCCCTAAGCCCGGCCCGAGGCCAGGCTTGACTTGTGAGAGTTTGGTCCACCAGGCTGTTGCTTGGAGCGGTCCACAGGCCCACATACCCACCACAGCCCGGTTGATCCGGCACTCCTTGAAGAAAACTATCCAGTTTTCTCTTAAAGATGTCCACGGTTGTTCCGGCAATACTTACTTACAATACTGCATAACATCTTAAATTTATATATAAGACTCGAGAGTATGAGAAGTGACATAGAGAGCTAGAATGTGGAAATGGTAGAAAGAAACATCTTGGTGGAACAGATCAGAGAGGAAATATAGACAAGTGCTGGTGAAAACTAAGATAGACACTACCTTATACTTTCTGGGGTCATGTTACTCATTCGTGTTACTTTATAAAGTAACTCGAACACTTAAATCGCTGCTCACCAAATGCCAATAGAAGACCAGATTCACGAAGCAGTTACGCCAGCACTTACGAACCTGTACATCTTTTTCTCAATCTTTGGCGGCTTTGTTTACAATTATTAAACAGGTAATGAACTGCGAAGCACCAGGAGGCTGTTTATAACAATAACAACAGTTGATTGGGAAGTTTTCATGCTTGTAAACTGTTTAATAAATGTAACCAAAGCCGTTAAAGATTGAGAAAAAGATGTACACGTTCGTAAGTACCTGCGTAAGTCCTTCGTGAATCTGGGCACAGGAGAAGGAAAACTTTTGCATTTAGTCTTCTAGTCTGCCTCTCCCGGAGAGCGTAGCAAGGTAAAGATTCCTCAGAGGGAAATAAGTCCACATGACGGACTAAATAACGAGCGGACTCAAGGAAGCTCAATGAAGATTCACACCACCACCTTCTCTGCTCTGGGATCTGTACATCAGTTGATCGGCAGTCGCAATGCGGAACCAAAGAAAATAAGCTCAATACCCCCCTCCCCTTCCCCCAACACAATTAGGTGAGTACACGCACACACACACACACACACACACACACACACACACACACACACACACACACACACACACATACACACACACACACACACACACACACACACACACACACACACACACACACACACACACACACACACACATTGAATGGAAGTTAACAAGTAGTTAGGTGGAATGCGTTAGGCAGTGATGTGGTGGAGGCTGACTCCATAAACAGTTTCAAATGTAGATATGATAGAGCCCAATAGGCTCAGGAATCTGTACACCAGTTGATTGACAGTTGAGAGGCGGGACCAAAGAGCCAAGACCTTAACCCCCCCCCCCCCCCGCAAGTACAAATAGGCCAGTACAAATAGGTGAACACACACACACACACACACACACACACACACACTGGGACAGGAGTCATTACTGTAAACAACCGATGCTCGAAAGGCGGGATCCAAGAGTCAATGCTCGATCCTGCAAACACAACTAGGTGAGTACAACTAGGTACACACTACCATCTTGGGAGACAGCCAAAAGACATTAGACACTAACAATGAATCATTACCCATGCAAATTCTGTGTCAATGAATTCCACCTAGAGGTAACCAAGGATCCGGAAAATTGAATGCAACGCAGCTCTGCTACAGACACTCTCTATGTGGTGCTAGTTGCCCCAATTAGGGCCCGGCGCCTATTAGAAGTCGACAATAACCTATTTCCAACTTCAGGGCTGATCTAAGGGACTCCTGCTGATGGAACAAATAGCATCCAAGGGCAATGAGATATAGATTCTGTGCTGAATTCATTGTGGGTATTGCTAATGAAATATATTGTCAACATTGGCTGATGAAGGTATCAGAGAGAGAGAGAGAGAGAGAGAGACCTACAACAGCCCGTCATCACATAACCAACGACTTCGTTAGCTTTTCCAAGCCCCGTCGTTAGATTTAAGCAACATTCGCAATATCGCCAGCGACATTCAGCAATATCCCACACCATAGCTAGATGCCCCCTCATCACCTGAGGTAGCTAACGAAAAGATAGCAAATCACGGCTGCTGTACAATAGCGATATCTCGTTGAAAGCTGAAGAGAATGGGGCCAGGTTACCTCTTAAAGGTGAAGAGCGATATCAGAAGCGGTGGCCTCGCACAACGATATCGAAAAGCTCATATCGAGGAATGGATTTAGACCGCTGTTAAAAGCTTTTGGTGACGTGGCTATACCAGTACCTTCACCAAACGGATATCGATAAATGGCTTTGCGTTACCAAACGGGTATTAAAATACCCAGTAGGTCCTTGGGGCATTCCCGAAAAGCCTGCATGATTTACAAAAAATAAATCTAGTGGGCATTTATTCCTCTCGGTAGGCTAGTAGCGAGATCAAAGGCACAGGTCGACATAGCAAAGACATCAAATAGATCTAGTTGCTAAGCTTAGCTAAGCTTCGTGAGACCTAGCTAAGCTTCGTGAGACCTAGCTAAGCTTCGTGAGACCTAGCTAAGCTTCGTAAGACCTAGCTAAGCTTCGTGAGACCTAGCTAAGCTTCGTGAGTACTACCTAAGTTTCAGGAGCATTAGACAAGCTTACTGAAATCTTGCAAAGTTTAGTGGGATCTAGTCAAGCTTACCCAGAACTAGTTCGCATTAGTGGTAGAAAGCACTTTTCATTCATCATTTGGACATGTAATAAGGAATTTGTATTCATCCTTTAGTCATATAATATGTAATTTGTATTCATCATTTGACAAAATACAGACTTTGAATTCATCTTTTGATAATACGATGTCGACTTTGAATTCACCATTTGATCTCGCAACTAGAAAGGTCAAATCATCACTTAGGCCCCCCCCCTAAGTAGTGTAAACATGGCCACTTTCTCTCTCTTTCTCTCTCTCTCTCTTTCTCTCTCTCTCTCTCTCTCTCTCTCTCTCTCTCTCTCTCTCTCTCTCTCTCTCTCTCTCTCTCTCTCTCTCTCTCTCTCTCTCTCTCTCTCTCTCTCTCAATATCCAGGGCATCGTCCGTGTCGGGGGTGGGGTGGGGCAGGATAGTAACCATCCAATGACTATTCCAACGTAACTACACCAATCTCAGCTTGGATAAACTATCCAGTCTCTCCACGTGAACAAAACTCATCATTGGCTACACAATCCAGGAAATGGTTTAATATTGGCGATCGTCCACAGCGCGCCAATATAACCTTCCGTTGTTTTACCATCTCTACACCGCACTGGAAAGTAAACAACCCGCTCTCTCGTTATCTAACTCTGATCGCTAACCAGGATAGACTAGAGGCTGGATCGCAGGAGGATGGGTCGCATTAATCAACCCATCCTCCAAAACATTGACCGCATGCTCGTTAGTTCTGCCGCCATTGTTAATGAATGAAAAAATTCGCTCCTTGTGATTCCCAAACTGATTACGTTCGAACTTTTCTCGAATGCTGCTTCGCTCACTTTATAGGGCCCCGAAGCGCGCTTATTGCTTCACCCACGCACTGCAAATGTATATAGTTGGTAACGTAGTTAAATACATCAGACCTACATTAACTTAACCAATACACCTGGCTTGAGGTAATATAACCTGACTTAAGCTAATCAACACACCTGCCTGAGCTAATTTAACCTGACTTAAGCTAATCAACACACCTGGCCTGAGTTAATTTAACCTGACTTAAGCTAACCACCACACCTGGCCTAATCTTCCCAGGGACCAATTATTCCACCCCATCATCCAAAACAAAGAGCCGTTTGGCTCACAATGTCAAATAATGACTGATTACAAGTTGCAAAAATTGGAATTTGACTTGCAACCCCATTTGACCATGCACCAATCCACGACTCTAAATAATGCTGTGTTCACTTCATCTACATTGTAAATACTCCCTAAATCAACGTAATCCAAATACCTTACAAAACCATACCTAGTCCTAACCTAACCTAACCTAACCTAACCTAACCTAACCTAACCTAACCTAACCTTATCTAGTACTAACCTAGACCTATATATATATTTACGATATATATATAATATTTAAGTTTTAGGAACACATTTATTATACCATGTGAATGATTCTTTCACTTAGTTGGATTTCTCTTGTTACAATCGCTGAACGATTTATTAAAATCCACTTAAGTTATCATTAGGCTAAGAACTTAGGAAGCAGGATGGGGTTAAATTATTCAAGAAACTACAATAACGATAGAGTATTTGTGAGACATTCTCATTTTGCATCACACAATACAACAAAAATACACGAATGTATCTTTATACACGAATGTAGGGCCGTCCAAGCCAAACACACACCGAAACTCCGACGTTGGTACAACGTTCGAACAAGCTTTAACACCTCCTAACCAGTTATAACAACCAATATAGTAGTAACAACGTTCTAATACGTCATAAACACGTTAAGCCAAGATGTAACAACTTTATTACAAGTTGTAACAAGCGGAAAATAGAAAGACTTTCGGTTTGTGTATCTAGGGGCGTAGCTTGGACGATAGACTGTATAAACCACCTTCACTCTTCCCGAAAGATCTTAATGATAAAACAACACAAACACCTAAAACAACCACACCACATTAAACCTGCCAGACTTAAACCACATCTTAAACCTCCTTCCCTTCCTCCATCACAGGAATTATCTAAATCCTTACCACAGGGAGGAAAGGAATTATGGAAGGAAATAGAGAAGAGCGATAGGGAGAAGTGAAGTGAGGGAGGTAGAGAATGGCAGAAGGAGGGAGAGAGAGAGAGAGAGAGAGGGGCAGGTAGAGAAAGTCAGAACCAAGGAGTGAGAGAGGTAGAGGTCAGAAAGGGTGAATCAAGGAATTGAATAACTCACAGACCAGAAATAAAGTCGAAAAAAAGAGGCGTTTTATTCCATGGAGTCTGACAGCTGCTCATACTGCATGGAGTCTGACAGCTGCTCATACTGCATGGAGTCTGACAGCTGCTCATACTGCATGGAGTCTGACAGCTGCTCATACTGCATGGAGTCTGACAGCTGCTCATACTGCATGGAGTCTGACAGCTGCACATACTGCATGGAGTCTGACAGCTGCTCATACTGCATGGAGTCTGACAGCTGCTCATACTGCATGGAGTCTGACAGCTGCTCATACTGCATGGAGTCTGACAGCTGCTCATACTGCATGGAGTCTGACAGCTGCTCATACTGCATGGAGTCTGACAGCTGCACATACTGCATGGAGTCTGACAGCTGCTCATACTGCATGGAGTCTGACAGCTGCTCATACTGCATGGAGTCTGACAGCTGCTCATACTGCATGGAGTCTGACAGCTGCTCATACTACATGGAGTCTGACAGCTGCTCATACTGCATGGAGTCTGACAGCTGCTCATACTGCATGGAGTCTGACAGCTGCACATACTGCATGGAGTCTGACAGCTGCACATACTGCATGGAGTCTGACAGCTGCACATACTGCATGGAGTCTGACAGCTGCTCATACTGCATGGAGTCTGACAGCTGCTCATACTACATGGAGTCTGACAGCTGCACATACTGCATGGAGTCTGACAGCTGCACATACTGCATGGAGTCTGACAGCTGCACATACTGCATGGAGTCTGACAGCTGCTCATACTACATGGAGTCTGACAGCTGCTCATACTGCATGGAGTCTGACAGCTGCTCATACTGCATGGAGTCTGACAGCTGCTCATACTGCATGGAGTCTGACAGCTGCTCATACTTCATGGAGTCTGACAGCTGCTCATACTGCATGGAGTCTGACAGCTGCTCATACTGCATGGAGTCTGACAGCTGCACATACTGCATGGAGTCTGACAGCTGCACATACTGCATGGAGTCTGACAGCTGCACATACTGCATGGAGTCTGACAGCTGCTCATACTGCATGGAGTCTGACAGCTGCTCATACTACATGGAGTCTGACAGCTGCACATACTGCATGGAGTCTGACAGCTGCACATACTGCATGGAGTCTGACAGCTGCACATACTGCATGGAGTCTGACAGCTGCTCATACTGCATAGAGTCTGACAGCTGCTCATACTACATGGAGTCTGACAGCTGCTCATACTGCATGGAGTCTGACAGCTGCTCATACTACATGGAGTCTGACAGCTGCTCATACTGCATGGAGTCTGACAGCTGCTCATACTGCATGGAGTCTTACAGCTGCACATACTGCATGGAGTCTGACAGCTGCACATACTGCATGGAGTCTGACAGCTGCACATACTGCATGGAGTCTGACAGCTGCTCATACTGCATGGAGTCTGACAGCTGCTCATACTACATGGAGTCTGACAGCTGCTCATACTGCATGGAGTCTGACAGCTGCTCATACTACATGGAGTCTGACAGCTGCTCATACTACATGGAGTCTGACAGCTGCTCATACTACATGGAGTCTGACAGCTGCTCATACTACATGGAGTCTGACAGCTGCTCATACTACATGGAGTCTGACAGCTGCTCATACTACATGGAGTCTGACAGCTGCACATACTGCATGGAGTCTGACAGCTGCACATACTACATGGAGTCTGACAGCTGCTCATACTGCATGGAGTCTGACAGCTGCTCATACTACATGGAGTCTGACAGCTGCACATACTGCATGGAGTCTGACAGCTGCACATACTGCATGGAGTCTGACAGCTTCTCATTCTGCATGGAGTCTGACAGCTGCTCATACTGCATGGAGTCTGACAGCTGCACATACTGCATGGAGTCTGACAGCTGCACATACTGCATGGAGTCTGACAGCTGCACATACTGCATGGAGTCTGACAGCTTCTCATTCTGCATGGAGTCTGACAGCTGCTCATACTGCATGGAGTCTGACAGCTGCACATACTGCATGGAGTCTGACAGCTGCACATACTGCATGGAGTCTGACAGCTGCTCATACTGCATGGAGTCTGACAGCTGCTCATACTGCATGGAGTCTGACAGCTGCTCATACTGCATGGAGTCTGACAGCTGCTCATACTGCATGGAGTCTGACAGCTGCACATACTGCATGGAGTCTGACAGCTGCTCATACTGCATGGAGTCTGACAGCTGCACATAGTGCATGGAGTCTGACAGCTGCTCATACTGCATGGAGTCTGACAGCTGCTCATACTGCATGGAGTCTGACAGCTGCACATACTGCATGGAGTCTGACAGCTGCTCATACTGCATGGAGTCTGACTGCTGCACATACTGCATGGAGTCTGACAGCTGCACATACTGCATGTAGTCTGACAGCTGCACATACTGCATGGAGTCTGACAGCTGCACATACTGCATGGAGTCTGACAGCTGCACATACTGCATGGAGTCTGACAGCAGCACATACTGCATGGAGTCTGACAGCTGCACATACTGCATGGAGTCTGACAGCTGCACATACTGCATGGAGTCTGACAGCTGCTCCAGTATATATATATAATATATATATATATATATATATATATATATATATATATATATGACAGTATATATATATATGACAGTATATATATATATATATATATATATATATATATATATATATATATATATATATATAAATATATATATATATATATATATATATATATATATATATATATATATATATACACAACATCATACAACAAAGAACTATTCCACACACTTACCCGTCTATGAGTGGGTATTCAGAGAGTATTTTCTTGGCTGTTTCTAATCTGGTGTCTAGAGACTGTGAGGGGTCGCCTCTGAGGGCCAGAGGCACGCCCACGCCCACGCCCGCCGTCGCTGCCACCAGGAACACCAGCCCGACCAACCACCAGTGACGAGTACTCAGCTCACCGCCTCCTGCAATCACCACAACAAATTAGGGGATTAGTTACATGGTTTAAAACAGTTCTTTTGGATGTCCTTCACCACCAGTCTTCACCCTCAGTCTCCACCCACACAAGGCTTCCCCACCACCAGTCCCCACCACCAGTCTCCCCTACCAGTCCCCACTACCAGTCCCCACTACCAGTCCCCACCACCAGTCTCCCTCTACCAGTCCCCACCACCAGTCTCCCCCACCAGTCCCCACTACCAGTCCCCACCACCAGTCTCCCCCACCAGTCTCCCCACTACCAGTCCCCACCACCAGTCTCCCCCACCACCAGTCTCTCCCCACTAGGAACGCCGCGAGGATCATCAAGTGTCAAATTATTAAGGATGGAAAAACATGCAAGAAACTTTTACATAATGCATAGTAAATGTTGGGGAAATTGTGGTAAATGTTGGGGAAAGTGGGGTAAATGTTGGGGAAAATGGGGTAAATGTTGGGGAAAATGGGGTAAATGTTGGGGAAAATGGGGTAAATGTTGGGGAAAATGGGGTAAATGTTGGGGAAAATGGGGTAAATGTTGAGGAAAATGGGGTAAATGTTGGGGAAATTGTGGTAAATGTTGGGGAAAGTGGGGTATATGTTAGGCAATGTTTAGTAAATGTTGGAGAATACGTGATAATTCTGGTCAGAAGTTGAGAACGTGTGGAAGGTGATTACTCTTACAGAGATACTGGTTAATGTTGGAACGAAAGTGATAAATGTCAGAAGATGGTAAATGTTGTCGAAAGCGGGCCGATACTGGGAGTGGAGACATGATACGTCTGAATCATGTCTCCCTCCATCTCCCTCCTCCTTTCTAACGTCGTCAGGTTTAGTTCCTTCAGTCTCTCTTCGCTCCTCGTTCCTCGCAGCTCTAGGACGAGTCTCGTTACAAACTTATACACATTTTCAAGCTTCCTTATGTGTTTTTTTTTTAGATGGGGTGGTGTACTCTAAGACTGGCCTCACATAGGCGGTATATAAAAGCCTCCTTATGTGTATTGTGTGTAAACCCCCCAAGAATGCCTCTCCCCCCCACAAGAATGCCTCTCCCCCTCCCCCAAGAATGCCTCTCCCCCTCCCCCCCCCAAGAATGCCTCTCCCCCTCCCCCACCCCCCCAAGAATGCCTCTCCCCCTCCCCCACCCCCCCAAGAATGCCTCTCCCCCCTCCCTCCCCCCTCCCTCCCCCCCCCCCAAGAATGCCTCCCCCCCCCAAGAATGCCTCCCCCTCCCCTACCCCCCCCCCCCCCAAGAATGCCTCTCCCCAGCTCTCACGTTTTATCAGTCGAGTCGGAAACAAATTGCTTGACAAGGCCCTAAAATTGTTCCAGAATTTACCGTCGGAGAAATTGTTCTTGTTTCCAATCGTGAAGCGATCTGTCCTTGTACCACTGGTGTGCTTGTACCACTGGTGTGCTTGTACCACTGGTGTGCTTGTACCACTGGTGTGCTTGTACCACTGGTGTGCTTGTACCATTGGTGTCCTTGTACCACTGGTGTCCTTGTACCACTGGTGTCCTTGTACCACTGGTGTGCTTGTACCACTGGTGTGCTTGTACCACTGGTGTCCTTAATTGTACCAGTGGTGTGCTTGTACCACTAGTATGCTTGTACCACTCTATTATATTATTATATTATTTATATAAATTTTGAGAGGAATATTATAATTAAAATGTTTATTTATATGAATTAAATCTTTATGTATTAGGAAATTAGTCTATATAAACGAAACTTGAACTGTTCCGTTAGGTTTAAGTCCTAGTTTTAGTTTAGTCCTAGGTAGGACTAGTTAGGACCTAGTCCTAATTTTGTCCTGATTAGGTCGGAGAGTGATAATTCTTTACTTTCTAGAATCTAGACCTTTCTAGACCTTTATTTTAGAACCTTCGTTCTCCTATCTGTTGCAGTTCTCAGTTTTCTCTCTCTAACCTCCCTCTCTCTCTCTCTCTCTCTCTCTCTCTCTCTCTCTCTCTCTCTCTCTCTCTCTCTCTCTCTCTCTCTCTCTCTCTCTCTCTCTCTCTCACCTAACTGGTTGCCACTCGGCAATAATTTACCACACCGTAAAACCTCTCCTATTCTTCAATCTAAATCTTCGTTTCCAAACGATTTTCTTTGTTGCCTGATTCCTCGACATATATTGACCTCCCCCCCCCCCCGCCCACATGTCACAGGCACCCTAACCTTCCCCCCCCCCCCCCCTGTCACTGCAACCTTCGACCTAGCCTGTGTGCACCGGGGCCATTGCACGTTGCACACACACACAGCATCCCTGCTCATCTTGCACGCCAGCCTGCTGTGCGCTGTGATAATTTAACATTGGGTGTACCGCTGTATTGGCGCCCAGCATCACACAGCTGATCCAGCTTCCCGCCAAAACTCAGCTGATCTAACTTCCCGCCAAAACTCAGCTGATCCAATTTCCCGCCAAAACTCAGCTGATCCAATTTCCCGCCAAAACTCAGCTGATCCAATTTCCCGCCAAAACTCAGCTGATCCAATTTCCCGCCAAAACTCAGCTGATCCAATTTCCCGCCAAAACTCAGCTGATCCAATTTCCCGCCAAAACTCAGCTGTTCCAATTTCCCGCCAAAACTCAGCTGATCCAATTTCCCGCCGAAACTCAGCTGATCCAACATTGTCATTACCGCTTTATCGCATTTATCGTCTCGAGGCGCTGTTTCTAGCTCACCTCATCCTAACCCACCAGAGGACCCATAACAGAAAACGGGACAGTATGTCAATTTCGCCAACCGCTAGTACGACAATTTTTTGGCCTTAGGGAGAGTATACGTCCAAAATGCGACGTGCTATTAGGACGACGGGTTGATTTACTAGACTGTCACTATCGGCAGTATTTACGAAGAATGAGCTTCGGCTCTTGGGCCCCATCTTTCAGTTTATCGACTGGTGTGTTATGGAATCCATTGGGAATTACCTTTACCGAAGCTCATGTTAATGGTGCTCATGTAACAGGCGCTCATGTAACAGGCGCTCATGTTACAGGTGCTCATGACACAGGTGCTCATGTCACAGGTGCTCATGTTACAGGTGCTCATGTCACAGGTGCTCATGACACAGGTGCTCATGTCACAGGTGCTCATGACACAGGTGCTCATGTCACAGGTGCTCATGTTACAGGTGCTCATGTCACAGGTGCTCATGACACAGGTGCTCATGTCACAGGTGCTCATGACACAGGTACTCATGTCACAGGTGCTCATGTTACAGGTGCTCATGTCACAGGTGCTCATGACACAGGTGCTCATGTCACAGGTGCTCATGTAACAGGTGCTCATGTCAC
>NC_091184.1:31349920-31389920 GCF_040958095.1 Procambarus clarkii | reverse complement strand
CTCTCTCTCTCTCTCTCTCTCTCTCTCTCTCTCTCTCTCTCTCTCTCTCTCTCTCTCTCTCTCTCTCTCTCTCTCTCTCTGCTACTTTCCTTCCTTCTTTTGCTTGTCATCATCTCCCATCCCTTCCTCCCTCCCTCAAGCCTGCCTCATAAACACCAGACACTCATTATAGAGCCAGGAGCCAGGTGTGGAGCGCCACCAACCTTACATGTCCTCATGGCAGGTGTGTGGCTGGAGCACAGGTACTCACACACCTGGCAACATTTACATGAGTTTATGGTGGCAGTGAGATGGCGTGTGCTGGTGAGGGATTTATCTTAGTGTGGGGAGGGAGGATTTATGTCAGGGTGTGTAGGGAGGATTTATGTCAGGTGTGTGGGGGGGGGGGATGTGTGAGAGAGGAGGATATATATACCCTTCGTAAGGCCTCACAAGGTGCCTCTTTCTCCTCACAAGGTGCTCTCTCTCCTCATAAGAATCCCTTTCATACAGGTCGCAGAGGGTTAGGTCTCGAGTCACAATCCGGGATCCAGGGTTCGACTCCCGGGCGGGACAGAAATGGTTGTTTCCTTTCATCTAATGCACCTCTTCGCCCAGCAGTAACTTGGTAATCGGGAGTTACTCAGCTGTTGAGGGCTTCCTTCCTGAGGAGGAAGCTTCAAAGAGGAAGGAGCCCTCAAGGAACTTCCAGATGTTTTGTTCCTTAAGGTCATTTTACATATAGGACAGGGGCAGGAATATGCTTACTGGTGGACCAGGACCTTAATAACCCTCCAGAGGTTGTGAATCCATAAGTCCCAACCCTATCCTGAGCGTCTTACTGCATTAATCCTATCCAGGATATTGCGGTTAATATCCTTGTGGGGACAGACGTGTGGAGGTTAATGGGCCACAATCTGGCGAACAGAGTTAATAGAATAGAGAATAGAATAGAGGATAGAGTAGGGTCACAGTCTGGTGAATCTATTCACAAGTCTGTTGAATAGTGACCAAGAGTTTGGGAAAACTGGAGGGGGGGGGGATGTCTTAATGTTTGGGACAGGAAGACATTAGCTTTATTTAGATACCTTTTAGGTAACCACTAACCTTCCCCACGATGCAATCCGCAACAGTTGGGCAACTGTTGCACAACCCGTCCTCTTACTAATAACGTCGCTTTTCGCTCGTATGTAGACGCTACGGCCAAAAATTGTCGTGCTAGAAAATGGAAGTGGCTCGCGAAAGTGACGTGCTGTCCCGTTTTCTGTTGTGGGTCCTCTGGCTTAGTCTGTTAGGTTAAGAGAGGACACTTTAAATTAACGATTTTCAAGACGTTTTGAAACCTATCAGAGGATCCAAAACTTTCTGTGTTTGGTCCATTTCAGTGGGAAAATGAATTTCCATTTTCTAGTACGGTCATTTTTGGCCGTAGAGCGAAAAGCGACGTTATTTGTAAGAGACTACGTTATTTTTATAGGGTAAAATAGCTACTCTACAAACTAGTGGTATATGGTGACACCTGAGTCAATATTTTCATGGTGACACCTGAGTGAATATTTTCATGGTGACACCTGAGTGAATATTTTCATGGTGACACCTGAGTCAATATTTTCATGGTGACACCTGAGTCAATATTTTCATGGTGACACCTGAGTGAATATTTTCATGGTGACACCTGAGTCAATATTTTCATGGTGACACCTGAGTCAATATTTTCATGGTGACACCTGAGTGAATATTTTCATGGTGACACCTGAGTGAATATTTTCATGGTGACACCTGAGTCAATATTTTCATGGTGACACCTGAGTGAATATTTTCATGGTGACACCTGAGTGAATATTTTCATGGTGACGTGAATATTTTCATGTTTTCATGTGTAAGGAAACATGCCCAAAATGTCTCGCCCCTCTCCAAGACTCCCATTCAGGAACGATCTGTTGTTTACAGATTGCACTAACTCCTAAACCCATCGAGTTGCTTAATTAAACCCACCGCACCTGGCCAGTCAACTCCCTAATTAACTTGTTTACCTTTCCACCTTGGAGACGAACCTTTGTGTCTTAAGATTCAGTTATTAATGCAACCTTTGCAATTAGATTCAACAACATAGGACCTAAGTGCTTGCATTTATTCAAATTATTGATACAAGTACTAATTAATGACAAAACCTTTAAAGATATTTTATAAACAAACCTTTTCATTCACAGAGATTAAATAAATGAGTATGAATCGAGTTTTAACACATGAGCACTTCATTAAAAAAAATATTTAAATACATCTATTTCTAAACATTATTAATGAAACGAGGCAATTAGGTTCTGAAAGGTGGTTCAGGATACTCACACATTAATTCAGGGACCTGAGCTGTATAGCCACCTGTTGAATCCAGTAATTATCCACAATGTACATGAAACAAGGTATGCTATAAAGGGATATGAATGAAAGAGAGAGAGAGAGAGAGAGATGCAGCCTCAGCACCCAGCTGGTCGCCCTGGGAGATGATTTGGCATCCCAGAAAGAAACTCTGCACATTTGGTTTCTGCCATCACCGGGGATCGAACCTGGACCCTAGGATTACGAGTCCAGAGTGCTGTCCACTCAGCTATCAGGCCTGTGTGTGTGTGTGTGTGTGTGTGTGTACGATTTTGTTTTGTCAAGAGCGGCAGCGTTTGCGATTCTTGTGCGCCAACTGGAACCGAGTTAAGAGCGTTTTGGCTTTTGTTTTGTCCTAGTGAGTGTTTATTTTTTTCCGGTGTGTTTTTCTTATATTTTTTTGGTGTACGTAAGTACAGGACGGAGGAGATGTATTGTGGGAAAAATCACAGGAACAATGGCATGGATCATGCACAAACAAAAGTACTTGTAGGCACACACACACACACACACACACACACACACACACACACACACACACACACACGCACACACACACACACACACACACACACACACACACACACACACACACACACACAGGAAGCATCCAGTAGCAGGTGTGTAACTCCCGGGTACCTATTTACTGCTAGGTGAACGGATGTTATACCAGGGCGAAAGAAACTCTGCTCCATTTGTTTCTGCCTCGGCCGGGAATCGAACCCCTGAGGACTACTATTACTCCCGAGCGCTGTCCACTTAGCCGCGAGGACCTCCATCATGTGTGTCTGTGTGGGGCTTAGTTTCTATTGAGTTGATCGAGGCTCTTGGGCCACCAGCTGTGGGAGCGAGGCGCATATAATCTTAGAGTAATCTTTCGAACATTGTATTGTCTAAATTTATTGATTTGTTCGTGTGATTGTATTGTCTAAAGTTTCAATTGTGTTCCACCACCCTGTTGGCTTGGTGCTGTAGTCTGGGGCCAGATTCACGAAGTTACGCAAACACTTACGAACCTGTACATCTTTTCTCAATCTTTGGCGGCTTTGTTTACAATTATTAAACAGTTAATGAGCTCCGAAGCACCAGGAGGCTGTTTATAACAATAACAACAGTTGATTTGGCAAGTTTTCATGCTTGTAAACTGTTTAATAAATGTAACCAAAGCTGTCAAAGATTGAGGAAAGATGTACACGTTCGTAAGTACTTGCGTAACTGCTTCGTGAATCTGATGTTTAGTGGTTGTATGTGCTGAGTTTGCTAGTGGTTCCTGGGTAGTTTGGTCTTACGGTGAAGCAGTGCTTTGCTGCTCTTCTTACTGCCTTCTTTTGCACTGCTAGTGATGTTTGCTTGTTAGTTTCTTAGTGGAGTAGTAACCACTTCTCCAAGGTTGTGGAACTAGAGGATTGATTGATTGATGAAGATTAGGCCACCCAAAAGGTGGCACGGGCATGAATAGCTCGTAAGTGGTGGCCCTTTTGAGCCATTACCAGTATCAAGAGCTGATACTGGAGATGTGTGGAGGTGCGACTGCTCCCTGGAACTAGAGGGTACTGGAGATGCGACTGACCTAGTGCTTCGTATGAGTCTAGATGTGTGTTTGTGGCAAAGACAGAATCTTCTCAGTTCACCTGAAGCTGTTTTTGCTTTTATTTATTCTGTCGGTGAAGTGAATAGTGGATTCCAATCCTGTTGATCTTGAGTCGCAGCGCTGTGCCAACATTGCGATGTTGAACTGGATGGTTGTCAAGGATAATAGGCTTTGCAATTTTGTTTTGCAGTGCGTATTATTTGGAAATATTTAGGGGTTTGTTGGTATTTCCCTATGCCGCCTTAAAGGTGATTTTTGACTTCAATTTCCATCTTGGATTTGTTGGTCAGAAACAGAAATACTCCTTCTCGCTAGGGAGCCGGTCGGCCGAGCGGACAGCACGCTGGACTTGTGATCGTGTGGTCCTGGATTCGATCCCATGCGCCGGCGAGAAACAATTAGCAGAGTTTCTTTCACCCTATGCTCCTGTTACCTAGCAGTAAAATAGTTACCTGGGTGTTAGTCAGCTGTCACGGGCTGCTTCCTGGGGGTGGAGGCCTGGTCGAGGACCGGGCCGCGGGGACACTAAAAGCCCCGAAATCATCTCAAGATAACCTCAAGATAGGGCCAAAGGAAGGTCATGAGAAGGAAGGGAAGGAGGGAAGGAGGAAGGAGAGTGGGGGAGAGAGAGAGGAAGGAGAGTAAGGGAGAGAGGGAGAGGAAACGATGATAGCGTCTCTAAAAGGCTTTTGTGTGACAGCCGATAAAGCGTCTTTAATGAACAACGTCACTCAATGACTCGCTACTTTCGAAAACTTTTTTCTGCGATGAATATCGTTCTGAGGTTTGGCGGAGAAGTGAGAGAAGAGGAGGTAGAGGTGTGGCGGAGAAGTGAGAGAAGAGGAGGTAGAGGTGTGGAGGAGAAGTGAGAGAAGAGGAGGTAGAGGTGTGGAGGAGAAGTGAGAGAAGAGGAGGTAGAGGTGTGGAGGAGAAGTGAGAGAAGAGGAGGTAGAGGTGTGGCGGAGAAGTGAGAGAAGAGGAGGTAGAGGTGTGGAGGAGAGGTTGTGATTGACCCTTTTTGTTAACGTAATCGACCAATCCATTACAACAAAATTACGACGTATTAGCAAGAATTTAAACGTCGCAGTAATGTTACCAATCACTTGGCCTCCATAGGGCAGGTGGGCGATTGGGTTGTTTGGGTTAGTGCGTTTGTGGTTAGACTAAACAGTCTCATTTTGTTACGGAGTAGTGAAGTGAGAGAACAGTCGTTGTGGAGTGTGTAATGTGGTGCTGACTTTCCTATTATCGTTCATTACGGGGTTATTCATGCCCGTGCCACCTCTTGGGTGTCTTAATCTTTATCAACCAATCAATTATCATTCAATTTCCTTCAACCTCTTCTCTCTCCTTCGTGTATCCGCCCCAAGTCTCTTATGATTTACCTTTAGTAGCTTTCGAGAGTTCTTTTACTTGATCCAAGAGGTTGTTGCTTGAAGCTGCCCGCAAGCGCACACATACTTGGTTGCCTGTGTGTGCAACCAGGCTGTTGGAGCGCGTCCAACAGCCTGGTTGACCAGACGACCAACCAATAGCTCTGGTCGGAGACCGGGCCGCGGGGCTGTTGATCCCCGGAAGCTACACAAGGAGTTATCGTCTTCTCCGGCGCCTCCGTGGTCATTGTGGGGAGATGGGGCTCCTCCGTGGTGATTGTGGGGAGATGGGGTGCCTCCAGAGTGATTGTGGGGAGATGGAGTGCCTCCGTGGTGATTGTGGAGAGATGGGGTGCCTCCGTGGTGATTGTGGGGAGATGGGGTGCCTCCAGGGTGATTGTGGGGGAGATGGGGTGCCTCCAGGGTGATTGTGGGGAGATTGGGCGCCTCCAGGGTGATTGTGAGGGCGATGGGGTGCCTCCAGGGTGATTGTGGGGAGATGGGGTGCCTCCAGGGTGATTGTGGGGAGATAGGGTGCCTCCAGGGTGATTGTGGGGAAGATGGGGTGCCTCCTGGGTGATTGTGGGGAGATGGGGTGCCTCCAGGGTGATTGTGGGGAGATGGAGTGCCTCCAGGGTGATTGTGGGGGAGATGGGGTGCCTCCAGAGTGATTGTGGGGGAGATGGAGTGCCTCCAGGGTGATTGTGGGGAGATGGAGCGCCTCCAGGGTGATTGTGGGGAGATGGAGCGCCTCCAGGGTGATTGTGGGGAGATGGAGCGCCTCCAGGGTGATTGTGGGGAGATGGAGCGCCTCCAGGGTGATTGTGGGGAGATGGAGCGCCTCCAGGGTGATTGTGGGGAGATGGAGCGCCTCCAGGGTGATTGTGGGGGAGATGGGGCACCTCCAGGGGTAATCGTAAGAACACAATCGTCAGAAGATGTCACGAGACATCAGGAAGGAGTAATTCAGTCTCAAGTTTCCCTTTTAATTAAACTAAACTTGAACAACTTCAAACCCCCTCGGCCAAGACGTAACCAAACACTCAAACTCCATAAATGTCCCGAATTTCCTTGGTATATGCCACCATTTTGGAGATAATGTGCTAAAAATTGACGTATGTTAATTTAAATCCAAAAATAGGATATTTGTGTTAATACCTACATAGCAGTTCTTCCACATTCTGTTGGATTACTAGAGAGAGAGAGAGAGAGAGAGAGAGAGAGAATAGGTTAAGTAATAATTGTAATTATGAAGCAATAAGATGCTTATCTTAACATACTAAGAAGGTTAGGTGAGGTCGGTGTTTTCTATGAAGCTTTTCAAGGTAAACTAAAAAATTCACAATCAATTAGTATGTCACATATGCACTTATTAAATAAGCCAATATTGACAGAAAGCAAGTGCGAGAACGGTTGCTGAGAGAGAGAGAGAGAGAGAGAGAGAGAGAGAGAGAGAGAGAGAGAGAGAGAGAGAGAGAGAGAGAGAGAGAGAGAGAGAGCCTCCATAACACAAATATCTTTTCCTTACCACAAAACGACAACCCAATTTGGGAACACTATAAACAATACCTAATTAATATATATAAATATATAGCCCCCTCACATTATTTATAAACAGAGCTGAACATCGTTCACTCCCAGTGCTTTAAACCAACGAGCCTAAGCTCAATTATATATACCAGCCTTCCTGGTATAGTATACCTGAATCATGCCTGGAGTTGGTTTCGCGAGTTCTACTCCGGAAGCCCCATGAACCCATAAGTTTGACTCTCTCACTCTTTCTCCCATTCGTTATTCCTCGTTATACCTCTCTCTCGTGTCCTCCTCTCTACCCTCACTCCTCCAGTTCAATGATCTACACCTTCCGACACTAGAGTCGTATTTCCTCCCCCGCTCCGGATCTCGTCTTGAAATTAAGAGCTCCGTTTGTCACCCATGTGTCACCCTGGCCGACACACTCTCGCATATTTTTATGTACTTACCGCCGTCAGCAGCACTGTGAGTCCGTGAGAAATGGCTGATGTGTGGCACTTATGGGAAGGGGGAGGGAGGGCTACACCGCAGGTATACATATGTATCCCTGGGTGTAGTCGAAGGGGAATTGGAGTGTAGGGGCAAATGTATCATTCTGTAATCTCATAGGGGTGAGGATGGGGGTTGTTTCAATGGCGGTACAGGGGTAGGGGGGGGGGGGTTTCAGTGTGTGTTCTCGACTGGTGATTACAGTGATGGTACAGGTGTATATGTATTATTATGTGTTCCTATGTATTCTCGTCAGTACTGGGGTTAAAGATGCTATACACTCGAAGATTCATATCGACGTGAGTCCATGTATCACCGTGGAGGTGCTATGTATAAGACACACAACTGTTATGTAATTGAAAATTTATACATGTGTGTGTGTGTGTGTATGTGTGTGTGTGTGTGTGTGTGTGTGTGTGTGTGTGTGTGTGTGTGTGTGTGTGTGTGTGTGTGTGTGTGTGTGTGTGTGTGTGTGTGTGTGTGTGTGTGTGTGTGTGTGTGTGTGTGTGTGTGTGTGTGTGTGTGTGTGTGTGTGTGTGTGTGTATGTGTGTGTGTGTGTGTGTGTGTGTGTGTGTGTGTTCTCATACCTCGACACATTTTGTATTTTTTTTTAACATATCATATAAGTAACTAATCCTTTTTAGGTGCTAACAACCCTCTAATCACCTTGTTAAGCTCGTTAAGCGCCTCGTAACCTCTCACACCCATCCAACAGGCGTCACTGTGAACCTGTAACCCAAACCTGTGTGAACCTGTGTTCGATTTAGGTATCCGAACACTTCACTGTATTCCGAACGCGTGTCGTTACCCCTGAGATGTATAACAGCCAAATTGCTGTTTAACACAGCATAAATGTTGCATAGAAGATGATCCAAATCAGCATTCAATACAAGGTTGAAAAAGTTGCCCACCGGGATCGCCATAGACTTTCAATCGTGTGTAGGGGGAAGTATTGGCAGGAATAAGATTGATAGGTTTGTGTGGGGTAAGTCTGTGTAACTGGCTTCAACCACAGCACCAGCAGCCATCAATCAAGGGAGCGACGCATTAAACGCAGGAGTGACGCATCAAACGCAGGAGCGACGCATTGAATAGTTTCGTAACTCACGACGTAATTGGATTTTGATTAATTGAGAAAAATGGGCGATACATCACCTGTACAATGTTGCTAAACTAGATTATCTCTCAGAGTTCATTCACTCATGCTGGGAGGATGTTGCTCTACTCCCTCACACACTCACATTCACTCACTCACTCACCCTCGCACTCTCATACTCTTTCAAAACCATTAAACAGGGATATAAAAAGGACAGAGATGCCGCTGTCAGAATGGACGGAGGGGGAGAGGGCGAAGGAGAGTGAGAGGAGAGAGTAAGGAGGGAGACAGGATGGAGATGAGGGGGGTGAGAAGAGAGGAAGATGGAGAGAGAGTACATATACCAACAGTAACAGTTTCTATTTTCTTACGGGCTATTCATGCCCGTGCCAACTCTTGGGTGGCTTAATCTTTATCAATCAATCATCGTTTCTATTTTCACTCTTCCACCTCCCCCTTCCTTCTTCTTCTTCTCCTTTCCTTTCCCTCCTTTCCTCAAATATATTTCATTCCGTTACATTGTACTTTCTTACCTACCTTCTCAGGTGATCCCTTGTGTGTGTGTGACTGCTTGTCTGCGTCGCTCGAAGATAAGCAGAGATTCACCAAGTTAACTTTTGAAAAGCTTTTTGCTTTGTTTTGCTTAACTTCACTCTTGGTCCAGTGACCATTTCTAACATCTGCTGACAAAGGAGTTTGAAAAGTTGTCGACCACTGATTATTATTTTTTTTACACTGTTGGGTAATTGTGTATTTCAGGATTCTCAGACACTTTACTGACTGATTTGACACTTTAAGTCACATCTCTTATTTCCAATCCTGTTATTATATTGGGGGGGGGGGAAGAAAGATTGTATACCAATCCTTTCCTTGTGTATGTTATGAGATCTCGTCACTGTTTGAAGAAATGTTATTTGATTACTTTCAGACGATCTGGTTAAAGAACTTAATTGATTCTACGCAGTGAAGGACTTATGTATATACAGATGCAGGCGATGAGTCACAATAACGTGGCTGAAATATGTTGACCAGACCACACACTAGAAAGTGAAGGGACGACGACGTTTCGGTCCGTCCTGGACCATTCTCAAGTCGATTGTCTTGAGAATTTATGTATTTATGTTCTATCTTCCTTTTTTCTTTCCACGACCTTGAGGTGCTTCCGGGGCTTAACGTCCCCTCGGCCCGGTCGTCGACCAGGCCTCCTGGTCAATAATCTAAGCCAATAAGCTAACACAGTGTGCAATTCATCAACCAACAACGTTTAACTGATCAATGTGGGAGTACTACCATCACTTCTGAAACTTTTTCGTGTTTCTGAACAACCAATCGATATCTTGAGGTAGCCATGGTGGATTGTGATGATACAAAACTCTCCTTCTTGAGGTTATCTTGAGATGATTTCGGGGCTTTAGTGTCCCCGCGGCCCGGTCCTCGACCAGGCCTCCACCCCCAGGAAGCAGCCCGTGACAGCTGACTAACTCCCAGGTACCTATTTACTGCTAGGTAACAGGGGCATTCAGGGTGAAAGAAACTTTGCCCATTTGTTTCTGCCTCGTGCGGGAATCGAACCCGCGCCATAGAATCACGAGTCCTGCGCGCTATCCACCAGGCTACGAGGCCCCAAGGAATTCCAAGGATATGGAATTAGGACATGCTTATTTCGCTCCAAATTAGCCACATAAGACAAGCATTTCCACCAGACTCATTTGGGATTGGTACTCACCATTTCTGGACAACAGAGTTCAGCCCATCAGTAAACTAATGTAAACCGATAGCATTATATATTATTTTATATAATGGAGGCCATTATATAAAATGGCCGCCACAACTATTAGGGGTCAGAATACACCACGTCTCAAAACATAACATTTCACAATACAAATTTATGTGCTTGCGTACACATTGTATTTGCAAATACAACTGAATAGATCAGTTACTAGAGTTAGGTGAGGTTAGGTGACTAGGTTAGGTTAGGTTAGGTTAGGTTAGGTTAGGTTAGGTGAGGTTAGGTGACTAGGGAGGTCAGGCTTATAATGAAGTGGGTTTTTTCCCATTGTCAGGGGCAGGAAGCTAGGTAGGCCTATCGAGATCTACCTAACCAAAGAATGACCATACCTGGGGAAGGTTTCGCGTGTTTTTCTACTCCCCGAGCCCGGCCTGGGGCCAGGCTGGGGGAAGACTGTCCCCAGAACCCCAGAATACAGGGGGGAAAAAGTATGGTTGCAAAGTTGAAACTTAACCCCCCGTGTAAAGATGTGTTTTAAAACTTCACGTCGCTGCGCGGGATTCGAACGCGGGACCAAGCGGTTGAGAGCCGACTGCGCTAACTAGAGTGAGACAGAAGGGCTGACAGGTAGACAGATACCTAGAAAGTGAGACAGGGTAGGGAAACTGTCCTGGTGAGAGAGAAATATAGGAAGACAGAAACAGAATGAGAGACAGAGAGGTAGAGTGAGAAATAGACAGTAGAAAATGAGACAGGGAGAGAGAAAGAAAGAGGAGAAAGAGAGGAGGGAGTAGCAAAGTGAGTGAATCGTCCTCATGGCCTCATGATATGACTCTAACAACTACTCATAAACTACTCAATAAGGGTGATATGTAAATTACCCCTCATATTTCTAGGTTCGTCACTGACATTCTCATTTTTCCCCTCCTCAGTCCATCTCACAAGAGTATCTCAACATGTCAATCATGTCACTCACGGCAGTACACACACAAGCTTCTCAAAGATGACTTGCGGGAGTTGAATACATCAATCACGCCAGGGGAAGGGGGGGGAGGGAGGAAAATTTCAGCGTTCCTGTATGTCTGTTATTGTTTTTCTTCACGAAGAATTTGAGTGCGTGTGTGTTTACTAGTTGTGTTTTGCGGGGGTTGAGCTTTGCTCTTTCGGCCCGCCTCTCAACTGTCAATCAACTGTTTACTAACTACTTTTTTTTCCCCCACACCACACACACACACACACCCCAGGAAGCAGCCCGTGACAGCTGACTAACTCCCAGGTACCTATTTACTGCTAGGTAACAGGGGCACTTAGGGTGAAAGAAACTTTGCCCATTTGTTTCTGCCTCGTGCGGGAATCGAACCCGCGCCACAGAATTACGAGTCCTGCGCGCTATCAACCAGGCTACGAGGCCCCTGACCCAGTGTGTGTGTGTGTGTGTGTGTGTGTGTGTGTGTGTGTGTGTGTGTGTGTGTGTGTGTGTGTGTGTGTGTGCGTGTGTGTGTGTGCGTGCGTGTGTGTGCGTGCGTGTGTGTGCGTGAGTGCGTTGGGTGATCCGTCAGATTTAAACAGGAAGCAGTCAGCTCATATAGTCTACTTCCTTGTTAGGGTATAATTCACACCATCTGCGAACAGATGTACATCATTAGCATCCTACCCCCTCCTCCCCCCCCCTCTCTCTCTCTATACATGTGTCTCTTCATCTCTTGGAGTTATAGGCCCCTATATCTCCACCCCCCTCCTTCTCTCTCTCTCCAAATCCTACCCCCTTCAACTGTCACCTAGAGCCCTAGACCCTGCCTCCAACCTCCCAAACCCCATCCTGCAATTTTCTCTATTTTTCCTAAGCATCCAGTTGGCCCTATCCCTCCCCTTCCCCCATCCCCCCTCCGTGCTCCACATCCGCCCACACCCATCCTGTAATTCATCCTCCTCCGGAACCTCTTCTCCTCGCCTTGTTTCATTTACTCATCCTTCTATCCACCTGTTCTATCGCCCTTCTTATCCACTTCCTGCGTCCCTCCTCTCATTTCCTCTGTCCTCCTATCCCTTCCTCTGTCCCCCTATCCTTCGTCCCGTAACAAGAGACGCTGGTTACCATATCCAAAAATTATTATACATAGAATTAAAACAAGTTTACTGGTTCGATATGACAGAGATTAACAGTCTCGAGCACCTATACACCAGTCAGCTACCCGTCTCTCTCTCTTCCCTGTTTCGTGTTGTCACCGTTCATAACCAAAGCGCAGTCAACAGGAAGAGTAAGGCACAACAGAGATCGATCTTAAACAGGTGAAACAGTCGAAGGGAAAACTCCCTAAGATTTCATAAATATTGGCTTCAAGAGCAGGGGCCAGATTCACAAAGCAGTTACGCAAGCACTTACGAACGTGTACATCTTTCCTCAATCTTTGACGGCTTTGGTTACATTTATTAAACAGTTTACAAGCATGAAAACTTGCCAATCAACTGTTGTTATTGTTATAAACAGCCTCCTGGTGCTTCGGAGCTCATTAACTGTTTAATAATTGTAAACAAAGCCGCCAAAGATTGAGAAAAGATGTACAGGTTCGTAAGTGCTTCGTGAATCTGACCCCAGGTCATTTTGGCCTGAAATTCTAGCTGTCAAAACTAAGGGTTCACAGAAAACAGGACCAAGTATCTTCTGAGATTAAAGGTAGACTGCTTCACAGGCATCCTAATCATGTATTCACTGGAATACAAAGATTGTGCGAGCGACAGTCTTCAGAAGTCCACAGTCTCCGTGGTGTAGTGGTAAGACACTCGCCTGGCGTTCCGCGAGCGCTATGTCATGGGTTCGTATCCTGGCCGGGGAGGATTTACTGGGCGCAATTCCTTAACTGTAGCCTCTGTTTAACGCAACAGTAAAATGTGTACTTGGATGAAAAAACGATTCTTCACGACAGGGGATCGTATTCCAGGGACCATAGGATTAAGGACTTGCCCGAAACGCTACGCGTACTAGTGGCTGTACAAGAATGTAACAACTCTTGTATATATCTCAAAAAAAAAAAAAAAAAAAAAGTGATAGGAACGATAGTTGAAGCTTCTAATTGATGGCATCTTACAGCAATAATAACTATGTAATTAGCTGAAATAACTTATGAGGCTACAGTATGAGGCATGAGTCTTTCCTTGAGACACTTGTGAGGGTTGAGTATGAGTCTTAGAGCCTTCTGTTGCTGCCAGAGACTCATAATTCAAGTGCCAGATTTTACTCACAATTCCCCGCTTGTTAATGATCTCCGTCAGAACTGTACGTTTAAGAACATACACAAGACCACTTGACCGCCTATGCCACTGTCAAGACGGTCAACTACTGTCTACAAAAACCGGACGGTTTTCATGGCAACGAGTCGCGAAAGGTGTAACCATGGCAAAAAAAAAAGAGTTCGATCCCCCGTCACTTCTTTTCACCTGTTTCTAGAACTTAATTTATCTCTTTGAAATTATTTCCGTTCACACACACAAACACACACACACACACACACAGACACACACACACACACACACACACACACACAAACACAAACACACACACATACACACATACATACACACACACACACACACACACACACACATACACACACACACACACATACACACACACACACTGAGTGGACAGCGCTTGGGGGTCGTAGTCCTACTGGCCCGGGCTCGATTCCCAGCGGAGGCGGACACACACACACACACACACACAAACACACACACACACACACACACACACACACACACACACACACACACACACACACACACACACACACACACACACACATACACACACATACACACACACACACACACACACTGAGTGGACAGCACTTGGGGGTCGTAGTTCTACTGGCCCGGGTTCAATTCCCAGCGGAGGCGGATACACACACACACACACACACACACACATATATATGTCGTACCTAGTAGCCAGAACTCACTTCTCAGCCTACTATGCAAGGCCCGATTTGCCTAATAAGCCAAGTTTTCCTGAAATAATATATTTTCTCTATTTTTTTCTTATGAAATGATAAAGCTAGCCATTTCATTATGTATGAGGTCAATTTTTTTTATTGGTGTTAAAATTAACGTAGATATATGACCGAACCTAATCAACCCTACCTAACCTAACCTAACCTATCTTTATAGGTTAGGTTAGGTTAGGTAGCTGAAAAAGGTAAGTTAGGTTAGGTTAGGTAGGTTAGGTAGTCGAAAAACAACTAATTCATGAAAACTTGGCTTATTAGGCAAATCGGGCCTTGCATAGTAGGCTGAGAAGTGAGTTCTGGCTACTAGGTACGACATATATATATATATATATATATATATATATATATATATATATATATATATATATATATATATATATATATATATATATATATATATTCCGAGAGAAACTTGAAGTAGCATCCTTAAGAGGCAGGAAATGGCAGGATTTTTGTAACACTTTTTTCCGGAATTTTTGTGATGCCGAGTAAGTGTTGGCGGGTGTTGGGCCCAGGTCCCCCGCCCACAGCAACACTCGATGCGTCTCACACAATAAAAAGCGGACTGTTACCTCCTGTGTGAGAAGAGTTTGGAAAAACATAATGTGTGGGAGGGAAAAATGCCGGAATATATCACCGAGAAATATGTGCAGGGAAGAAATGGGGGTATTGAGAGGCAGTGTTGGAGGGGGTGGTGTGGGGGGTGTGGTGCTGGTGTGTGGTGGTGTGTGGTGGGGGTGTGTGGTGGTGTGTGGTGGGGGTGTGTGGTGGTGTGTGGTGGGGGTGTGTGGTGGTGTGTGGGGGGTGTAGTGGTGTGTAGTGGTGGTGTGTAGTGGTGTTGTGTAGTGGTGGTGTGTGGTGGTGTGTGGTGAGGGTGTATGATGGTGTGTGGGTGGTGTGGTGGTGGTGTGTGTGTGGTGAGGGTGTGTGGTGAGGGTGTGTGGTGGGGGTGTGTGGTGGTGTGTAGTGGTGGTGTTGTGTAGTCGTGGTGTGTAGTGGTGGTGTGTGGTGAGGGTGTGTAGTGGTTGTGGTGTGTAGTGGTGGTGTGTGGTGAGGGTGTGTGGTGTTGTGTAGTGGTGGTGTGTGGTGTTGTGCAGTAGTAGTGTGTAGTGGTGGTGTGTGGTGAGGGTGTGTGGTGTTGTGTAGTGGTGGTGTGTAGTAGTGGTGTGTGGTGTTGTGCAGTGGTGGTGTGTAGTGGTGGTGCTGTGTGGTGATGGTGTGTGGTGTTGTGCAGTAGTGGTGTGTAGTGGTGTTAGTGTGTGGTGAGGGCATGTGGTGGTGTGTAGTGGTGGTGTGTGGTGAGGGTGTGTGGTGTTGTGTAGTGGTGGTGTGTGGTGTTGTGCAGTAGTAGTGTGTAGTGGTGGTGTGTGGTGAGGGTGTGTGGTGTTGTGTAGTGGTGGTGTGTAGTAGTGGTGTGTGGTGTTGTGCAGTGGTGGTGTGTAGTGGTGGTGCTGTGTGGTGATGGTGTGTGGTGTTGTCCAGTAGTGGTGTGTAGTGGTGTTAGTGTGTGGTGAGGGCATGTGGTGGTGTGTAGTGGTGGTGTGTGGTGAGGGTGTGTGGTGGTGTGTAGTGGTGGTGTGTGGTGAGGGTATGTGGTGGTGTGTAGTGGTGGTGGTGTGTAGTGTTGTGTAGTGGTGGTGTGTAGTGGTGGTGGTGTGTGGTGAGGGTGAAGTATTGTATGGTAGTGTGAGGTGTAATCTAGAAAATTATATTAATCTTGTCTTCAGATACCACCAACTTGAGATAGTAACACTAACTTTAATCAACAAAATTACACCAATCTTCACCTCATAATGTCACTAGACTTTTGCCAACAAAGTAATTTCACCACAATTAACATACTCTTCACACACCATCACTATAAATCACCATACACGAGAAAATACATTCCCAAACAGTCATGAACAGTAAATGTATCAATGCAAATCACAATTAAAATCCTAACCTGTTGATTATAACAGCCTAATTGGAGGGGAAGAGGAGGGTGTTAAATGATCTACCTGCTTCGTTTTCAGGTACGTGAAGATCCAGACTACACACTCCTTTCTTGGCCTCGTCCCACAGGTGAGTTGTGGTCGTTAATTCCAGCTGTTTCTCTCCTAATTGGCGTGTTTCTTAATGGTCTTCTATGCTATTTTTTTTCCTTGTGTCTTCTCCCTCGTTACCACGTCCTCGTCGTTAATCGCAGTCACTCTTTGGACGACCGAACAATACCACTCTGAACAGTCCCGCTTGGCATGAGGCTAAACGGAAAATCCGGCAGGGAAAATCCGGCTTTTTTTTCACCGAAAACTGTGAATTCCGCGTGTGACCGCACACTGGTGTTAAGAGCGTGACACCACTGCTCATTCTTGGAGTAAAACAGGTGGTCGGACCCTCCAGGTAACTTACAATCCGAAATGTCACTAATTACTTCTCAGGTACACGGCAGCTAACGCTAGCTCAGTGGGCTTCTTCACTGCCCATTTCACACTGAATCAACTGGTGTACCATCACTGACTTAGGCCACGGATTAGTAGGCGATCCCATGTGCTCTACACTCCCCCACTGCCTGTTCCCCTGGCCACAGTTCACTTAGGTAGCAGGACTGCAACATGCAACTCATTGCTAACATTACCTCAAGCAATGCTCTCCTCTATACAAATACAGGAGAGCATGTATATCTTTCCTACCTGTATACATGTATATCTTCCAGACGTCGTAGGGTTACGTGGGGATAGTGAAGCAATCAAACACTGCAAGGGCTCCTGCTTATCAGCCGTTCAACCTGACTCGAGGTTATCTTGAGATTATCTTGAGGTTATCTTGAGCTGCACCTGACCGTCAACGTTTTACTGGGCCGCATTCCAATTTTGCAACTTGGTGAATTCGATGACAAATCTTCTCTCCCAGAAGATGGGATGGGTCACATTGCGCATTCAAATCTGCCATCGGTCACTATTTCTTACGGGACACGTTCTCCAGTTAAAAAATTTCCCAAAATTCTTGCGACTAACTACACGACTACCCATATTAAACAGGCTTTAGGTGCATCTCACTCGTCACCTGAACTCCAGTCACACCTTGATTGGTTGATTCGTGGCGTTTGTTGCCAATTGCCTCATTAACCTGCATCCGGGGTTCTGGGAGTCCTTGGGCCAGATTCACGAAGCAGTTACGCAAGTACTTACGAACCTGTACATCTTTTCTCAATCTTTGGCGGCTTTGTTTACAATTATTAAACAATTAATGAGCTCCGAAGCACCAGGAGGCTGTTTATAACAATAACAAGAGTTGATTGGCAAGTTTTCATGCTTGTAAACTGTTTAATAAATGTAACCAAAGCCGTCAAAGATTGAAGAAAGATGTACAGGTTCGTAAGTACTTGCCTAACTGCTTCGTGAATCTGGCTCCCTTTACCTCCATGCCTGGATGCCAAAATCTTGCCTCGACAAGCGTGTCTGCAGTCATGTTGTAAAAATAGTCGACTAAGCTATCCCCCCTTGAAGTTGATTAAATCAACTTATTTCAAAATATAGCCATGTTGCCTCCTCTGAATTACAATCAAAATAATCCTTGGGCGGTCTTACACAAAGGTGGGCGGTCTTACACAAAGGTGGGCGGTCTTACACAAAGGTGGGCGGTCTTACACAAAGGTGGGCTGGTACGCGCAGAAAAGTGTTAAGAAGCGGCAAAGTGACATATGATTAGTGTTCACCTCCACTTAACCAACACCTCCACCTGGCTAACAACATAGATTTAACTTCTGCTCAACACTAAAACCATTATTTTCCTCTCTATCACTTATTTCCCAACCCTTTTATTCCCTGACTCCCCAATATTTCCCGGCTCAGCTCTTAGTCTCTTCCCTATACCCGACTTTGGAAATTCCCCCATTCCCTCAGTCCCCCCAATTCCCTCCCCCCCCCCTTCACCCCATTCCCCCTTTCCCCTCCCAACCGTGCCTCTCTTGAGGCTAAAGAAAGAGATTAACTTCAAGCAATTCAGAATAACCTCACATAATTAATATATAAAGTTCATCATAACACAATCCAGTAGGCTCATATCGGCCTATGATACAGCCTACTTGACTGTATATTCATCTATTGCGTATATTCATTCAGTGTATGAAGCAAACAGATAAACAACAGCACGTTAAGCAGAGTTCAACATCCACACACAATGCAGGCGATGAGTCACAATAACGTGGCTGAAGTATGTTGACCAGACCACACACTAGAAGGTGAAGGGACGACGACGTTTCGGTCCGTCCTGGACCATTCTCAAGTCGATTCAACTTCTAGTGTGTGGTCTGGTCTCCACACACAATGTTATTCCCCTTTACCGACCTCATACGACATACCAAGTTACTTTTCACATATTTTTAGATACTTGAGCTTTGTAGAAACTGGTCATTTGTGTAAAATATGTAATATTTTACATATTTTGCAAAATATGTAATATTTCGAACACACCTGTAGTGTCTTCGAACGTTTCATCCGAAGTGTGTTTGAATCTTTCATCTGTAGTGTTCGAATCTTCCACCTGAAGTGTGTTCGAAACTTGCACTGGCCGACATCCGCCAGTGGTGGGTCGTTTTAACTTCCCTTCTCACTCCCAGACTGGACGGCAGAGCGACGGTCTCGCTTCATGCAGGTCGGCGTTCAATCCCCGATCGTCCAAATCCTTCCCCCCGTCCCACCCCAAATCCTGACCCTTTCCCAGTGCTATGTAGTCGTAATGGCTTGGCACTTTCCCCCTAATAATTCCCTCCCTCCCCCATTTTCCAGACGGCAGAGGCTCCTAACTGCTGATTGACCGCTGTTCCAGGATTCAGCATCCAATGAGGGATAACCAGGAGAACTTGATGCTGATTGGTGGCAGATAAAGGCAGCAGTAGCCAATGGGAGGCGTCTGGAGGTTGATATATAGGCCGTTTGGCTGATATTTTACCTCCAGGACGTCCTTCCTCGTGGGTCATGAAGCTGAATTTCATTCCCAGGATAGCTGAAAGACCTAAAGACCTTTCTTTAGACCTTTCATGAAAGTCCTTTCATTCCCAGGATAGCTGAAAGACCTAAAGACCTTTCTTTAGACCTTTCATGAAAGTCCTCTCATTCCCAGGAATGAAAAGTCACTTTTGGGTTTTTCACTTTCCTTTAAAACCATTTATCCGTCTAAACGTCTTTTCCAGTTCGTAATCATCTTGGTTTCAACCTTTTCCAGTATTCCCCTTCATCAGTCTTAATAAAAATTTAATAAAAACTTATCTCGCTCGTCGATATGTCAAGATCAAGGAATATTGAAACGAGTCATTTCAATTGCAGCTTCATGTTTGCCCTTATAGATTTATCTGACAATTATGAATTCCCTTTTTTTGACTTTCATTTGAGTTATATTTTGGCCTCCTTCTCGGGTGCCGAGTTAAGCAAAAAAATATTAAATCAAGGGAAAGGCAGTAGACCATAAACTGCTGACTGAACTTATTGATGTGTGGCGGATTCGAACAAGTACCTGGCTGTTACCTAGCAGTAAATAGATACCTGGGAGTTAGTCAGCTGTCACGGGCTGCTTCCTGGGGGTGGAGGCCTGGTCGAGGACCGGGCCGCGGGGACACTAAAAAGCCCCGAAATCATCTCAAGATAACCTCAAGAGAAGTCCCACAAATACAGCTTGGAAAGTATCAACTTTGTAACGAAAGGAAAAAAAACAGCATTTCGAAAGGAAAGAAAAATAGGTCATGTCTGACAAACCTGTGAGAGTTTTACGACAGAATATTCAAGATACGACAAGACACAGCTGGAAAATTTACATTTTCAACACCTGCACCTGCCCAACACCTCCACCTGGCCAACACCTGCACCTGCCCAACACCTCCACCTGGCCAACACCTGCACCTGCCCAAGACCTCCACCTGGCCAACACCTGCACCTGCCCAACACCTCCACCTGGCCATCACCTGCACCTGCCCAACACCTCCACCTGGCCAACACCTGCACCTGCCCAACACCTCCACCTGCCCAACACCTCCACCTGGCCAACACCTCCACCTGGCCAACACCTCCACCTGGCCAACACCTCCACCTGGCCAACACCTCCACCTGGCCAACACCTGCACCTGCCCAAAACCTGCACCTGGCCAACACCTCCACCAGTAGTTTTCATCACGGCCCTTGTGGATTTGTTCATTTGATGCATCAGGCTATTGTGATTAGTGTGTAACGAAATATCTGTATTTATAAAGTTTACTAACGACTTTGATTTAGATTTAGAAGCTACATTTATCAGCGATTTCATATATATCACCGTTCTCGAATTCATGAAACAACATATTCATCAAATCTTGGAACACCTCATTGCAATTATGACAGCACTAGACAGGTGTACACCTGTCTTAATTATTTAAAGGTGATATAGGAAAAATTAAGTTTAGTAATTACGGAAGTTCGAGCAAATCACAGGGAACCTCCCAAATTACATTAAGTTGTCAACGCGGGGAGGAATTACGTGAAAGGGGACATAAACCGCGCACATTGCATAAAAAGTATCGTAAAGCATAGGAATTACATTAAGTCTAGCATAAACCCGACCCTTAAACCGTGGTCTGGGTACGGTGAGGTTTTAACATGTGTGCTCAAGCGGGTCCGTCTTCTACTGTCAGTCTGTTTTGGTCACGTGTTTGTATGTGTTTTAGTGTTTATATGTGGATGAATGTGTATAGGTATGTGAATACATCAATGTGTAATGTCTGTGTGAATGTGAATGTTTATATGTATGCGTGAGGGGTATATGTGTAAAATTATGTTATGTGTGTACGTAAGTGCATATATGTATGCGTGTATGTGTTTATGTAGGAATGCTATTTATGTTATGTATCTTACTTGAAACACCCACTCTATTCACGGGTTATTCATGCCCGTGCCACCTCTTGGAATGGCTTAATCTTCATCAATCAATCAATCAAGGGGTCACATGTATCACAAACGAGCAGCAACAGCCAGACGGGAGACATCTCCCGTCACGCAGGGTGCAGTCGCGCCTCCACAGATCTCCAGTATCAGCTCTTGATACTGGTAATGGCTCAAAAGGGCCACCACTTACGGGCTATTCATGCCCGTGCCACCTTTTGGGTGGCTTAATCTTTATCAATCAATCAGCAACAGCTTCAACCTCAACAAGCCACTATGTAAGATTGAAAACAGGAGATGCTTTTCCATCCATCTCCACAAGAACGAATATGTCTGTACCCGGCAACACCCGGGTCTCTTACCCCCCTTTTTCCAACCGCCCCCCCCCCCTCATCCCCACCTCTCTGCTATGAACTGGGGGCAACATGAACAAATCCACAAGGGCCGTGACGAGGATTCGAACCTACATCCGAGAGCATCTCAGACGCTGCCTTAATCGACTGACCACAAAACATAATTCCATAGCTATTTCCATACGGATCATTATACCCCTCATTAGTCATCATACTCATTATCATGCAATCATACCAAATATATCAATTGTCATCATTTCAGTCATCATACCACATATATCAATTGCCATCCCATTCATCATATCAGTCATCATACCACATATATCATAAGAATAATCTTCACCATACAAAAACACGTTTATCCTATAATGACGCGCATTGCCAAGGATTATATATACAATTACCCATCAATTTAGATACAAATTCCCTGACAACAGTCTGGTAGACCAAATCCAGGGAAATAATACACTATTTTGAGGATAATCCTCCGGCGTTCATTACATATTATATAGGCAGTTATCCCCTTGGATAATTTATAATGAACAATGTATTTGGTTGGGATATATGGTGAAATATTCTCTAAATGAATTGGTTACAGTAATGCTTCAAACAATATAATCCGCCTATAATTATTTTAGGCTTTTGACACGCCTCCAACACACGTGGATGGTGTGAGAGTGTTGGAGGGAGAGGGTGAGGGAGAGGGTGAGGGAGAGGGGGGGGAGAGTTGGAGGGAGAGGGGGGGGAGAGTTGGAGGGAGAGGGTGAGGGAGAGTTGGAGGGAGGGAGGAAGAGTTGGAAAGAGGGAAAAAAAATTATAACTTTAAAGACCTAGAATAGAGAAAAAGGCGGAGAATAAAAATAGAGTAGATAGAGAGTAGAGTGAAAGAGTATAAGGAGAGAGAGTAGAGAGAGAGAGAGAGAGAGAGAGAGAGAGAGAGAGAGAGAGTCGAGTTTTCAGAGTAGAGAGAGTAGACATAGGGTACTGAGGAGAGAGAGAGAGAGGGGGGGAGGGAGAGAGAGAGAGAGGAGGAGGGAGAGAGAGAGGGAGAGAGAGAGAGAGAGAGAGAGAGAGAGAGAGAGAGAGAGAGAGAGAGAGAGAGAGAGAGAGAGGGGGGGAGGGAGAGAGAGAGAGAGAGGGAGAGAGAGAGAGAGAGAGAGAGAGAGAGATAGAGAGAGAGAGAGAGAGAGAGAGAGAGAGAGAGAGAGAGAGAGAGAGAGAGAGAGAGAGAGAGATCTAAGGCAGCCAGTGTAGCCACCACCAGACACAGACACATTAAGTCCAAAGGATCATTGTTTACATCTTGAAACAGCTGGTCCTAACTACCCTTGTCTGCTTCAACCCACTTTCGCTCCTCACTAAGCCTCAGCTCTCTCTCTCGGTCGGTATAGAGCGGGAGAGAGAGAGTTGGGCTGCACGGTAGAACAACGGTCTCGCTTCATGCAGGTCGGCGTTCAATCCCCGACCGTCCAAGTGGTTGGGCACCATTCCTTTCCCCCGCCGCATGCTAAATCCTTATCCTAACTCTCTCTTCCCAGTGCTATATAGTCGTAATGGTCTGACGCTTTCTCCCTGATAATTCCCTCCTTCTCTCTCTCTCTCTCTCTCTCTCTCTCTCTCTCTCTCTCTCTCTCTCTCTCTCTCTCTCTCTCTCTCTCTCTCTCTCTCTCTCTCACTCTCTCTCTCTCTCTAGTTGTACTCACCTAGTTGTGCTTGAGGAGGATGAGCTTTGGCTCTTTGAACTGCGAACTTTGAACTGAAATTGTACTGCGATATTCATCCTATTATGAATCCAGCGCTGGCTTGTGATTGGCCAATGAGACCGTCTTCGCCGCCCGCAGGGCGACACATTCACCAACAGTCAGGTGGATCCTGAAGCTTCAGGAAGCTCTTTCTTATATCCGTGGAAAAGGAGTGAAAAGTCTCGGACCTCTGGTATGGAAGGAAGTGGGAAAGGAACACAATAATAAAAGATTCAGTGCTTTAAGGATAGTTTGAAAATAAGAGTATGGAGTAAGGGAGCCGGTCGGCCGAGCGGACAGCACACTGGACTTGTGATCCTGTGGTCCAGGGTTCGATCCCGGGCGCCGGCGAGAAACAATGGGCAGAGTTTCTTTCACCCTATGCCCCTGTTGCCCAGCAGTAAAATAGGTACCTGGGTGTTAGTCAGCTGTCACGGGCTGCTTCCTGGGGGTGGAGGCCTGGTCGAGGACCGGGCCGCGGGGGCACTAAAGCCCCGAAATCATCTCAAGATAACGTCAAGATAACCCCTTACTCCTGCTGGGTGAGATGTATTCTTAGTGTGGAGGGTTGTTGTTGTTGTTTAAGATTCGCTACCTGGAACAAAAAGTTTCAAGTAGCACGGGCTATGGTGATCCCGTTCCATGAGGGGAATTTGACAAGTTCCTGCCGGAGTTATCGGATTAAACAGACTGTGATGGCTACGTGGCCCCCGTGGGGGGGGGGGGGTTACGAAGACAAACAGCCTCGTATACCAGGCACTCTCCAGGGGATCCTGACTCTAGGTCAGAGACTGCAAGAGAGGAATTACTCTCGAAATCCTCTACAGGAAATTCCTTTTACTCTCTTCTTTTGGTATACATCTACTCCTATTCTTTTCCACTTTTTTGCAGTTTTCCCCCCCTCTATCCCAATATCTTCTCTACCCCTCTACCTTTCTCGGTTCTATTCCATCCCTCCTGCCTCACTTCTATCCATCTATATCTTCAATTTCATTTATACTCGTTTTTCTAATTTTATTCATCATAGTTTCTCCTTCCACATACAAGCTCAAGATGTTATGGTAGTGTTGAGAGAGAGAGAGAGAGAGAGAGAGAGAGAGAGAGAGAGAGAGAGAGAGAGAGAGACCAGTACGCTATTGACACAAGGATGAAGAAAGGCGGGATAGTAAACACAGATATCAGGTTATTGCATCTTCAGACACCTTCCGCACTCAATTCCCCTTGGAACAGGCCCTAAATCATGCTCCTCTACCACGTATCATGCCTTATTCATGCCCCTTAGTAGAGGAAATAGTCCTTATACTGACCTCTTAACCCCCCCAGATCATTTCGCATTACGATTTGGCCACTTTCCTACGTTTATGGAGATCTCGGAGGAATATCAGGACTTTGGGGGCTACTTGATGCAAACAAACTTTTTGCAGCCACGCAACAGATCTTGCACATGCATCATAGCCAGATCTCTCAGGCTTGTAACAATACAGAATCACATCCCTGATCAATATAACAATACAGAGTCACATCCCTGGTGCATGCAAACAGGTAATTAACACACTATTTTGCTATGTTAAATCGTCTAACCTACCCACGATATATAATAATGTTATTAATAATATTATATTGAGTCGGAGGAACAGACAGATTATATATATATATATATATATATATATATATATATATATATATATATATATATATATATATATATATATATATATTTTATCATCTGGAGGGTGAAGAAACACCAGATCACTTAATCTTTCCATTGTTATTGTTTCGACATTTCATCAGCAAAGTGACTTCAATGTGACTTCAATGTGAACATCAACAATGTGACTTCAAGTGAAGCAATGTGACTTCTTCAGGTCTGTTGATCTGACACAGCTATACTGAACTTACATATTTTGTAGGTTGTGCAATACGTACAAGCTCTTCTTGGTAGCTCTTGCACCACCAACTTGAACGAATCCGCCAAATTGTTGTGAACAACAATTACAGCAATACATAATTCGACGAAGTCGTTAGTAAGAAGCTAAACCCGCCATCTGACTGAGGATAATCAGGTCCCAACAAAATTCATTTATCTTTAATCAAATCAAAGGAAATAATTGGCGTTGGATAAATGGAGAAAATATAAATTAATATATAAACATAGTAAAGTTATCGAAATGTATAAACAAAGCAGCGGATTGTAAGATAATAATGTAAAACACAGTACTTTCACAGCCATAGTTTCTGTACCCCTTTCCCGCTAGCGAGCGGGAAGCTGAAGTCAAGGCTGGCGGCAGGCAGGCGAACGAATATTGGCCGGTTAGAAAATCCGTTAATGCTTCATAACGCCGGAGAAGTCCAATCACCAGATTCCCGACACCTCTCATACCGGAGTTAACAGTTATGAGCAAGTTACTGAACCATTCATCGCTGTCTCGACCCCCGTGTTGGCTAGGGATTCCACGCGCCAATCAATAAAGAGGTGAATAAGGCAAACAAGGAAATTAAACGAACACAGTGACAGTTAACGAATCGAATAGCCGGGCTAACGAGTCACCTCTCTTCTTCCCTCCTCCTCCCCTTCTCTGACGTCTTAGTCTTCTCTTCCTCTTTCTTCTCCTCTTCCTCCTCCTGCTCCGTCTGTGGCCAAGTGGTTGGACACTCTGCCTTTCCCTCCGTACCATCCCAAATCCTTATCCTGACCCCTTTCCCAGTGCTATATAGTCGTAATAGATTGGCGCTTTCCCTTGATAATTCCTTTCCTTTCCTGCTCCGTCATCACATCACCCGACCTTCCCTCCCCTCTCACTCACCCGCCACACCCACACACACCCACCCACAACACCCACACACACCCACACACACCCACGATCCAGCAACAATAGACTAACCCATGTACACTGTTGCTACGCGCTCCTCACTTAACTATTGAAGCAGACAAGGACAAGAGGTGAAGCCCATTAAACAATACATTCAGAGGACAACAAGAGTGCCAGTACTGATCCCACCCTTGTAGCAGGGTCTAGACCTATGTAAGGGGCATGCACCTAGGCCCAGGATCTGATATTGAAACCTATACACCTGATTTATATACAGATTCGAAATAGATTGAATGCTAGTTGCAAAATAAATGTATATTACACAATGTGTATTAACCTTTATTGACTTCATCTCATTAACTTCAATATATATATATATATATATATATATAATATATATATATATATATATATATATATATATATATATATATATATATATATATATATATATATATATATATATATATATATATATATAGAGCCGCTAGCAACACCGACGGTCAGATAAACTCGTATGTAAACATAAAGAAAAAAAAAGATCTGTGAGCCCACAACCCAGATAAAAGTGGAAAGAAGGACCGCACACACACACACACACACACACACACACACACACACACACACACACACACACACACACACACACACACACACACACACACAGCAGACTTTTAGTCCTAAGAAAAATCCGTCCACTGTCAGCCCTGAGGCGGAAGTTGTGTACCTCACTGAACACTGAAATATATATTCTCGGATTTCAGTACACAACAGCTCTTTTGCGGTGGGGATTTTTTATGTTTTATTTTGTTTTAATCGGGTGGTTTTTTTTTAAGTATGGGAATTATGAAGGACTGGAGGTTTTGCGATGGTTTTGGGGGCTCTATGTCCCCGCGGCCCGGTCCCCGGCCAGGTCAAATATTTATATTTGCTGTGGGAGCAAATTGGTGTTGTCTCTGACCAGGCTTCCTGGTTGGTGGTCTCGTTAGCTAGGCTGTTTGACGTTGCTGTTCCCAGTTTAACTGTTGATCAAGTATCATTGGCAGCTGTTAATCAATTTCAGTTTTGAACACTGTAAGAGATCGGCTAGTTACATCCCACATATTTAGTGGTTATCTTGAGATGATTTCGGAGCTTTAGTGTCCCCGCGGCCCGGTCCTCGACCAGGCCTCCACCCTCAGGAAGCAGCCCATGACAGCTGACTAACACCCAGGTACCTATTTTACTGCTAGGTAACAGGGGCATAGGGTGAAAGAAACTCTGCCCATTGTTTCTCGCCGGCGCCTGGGATCGAACCCAGGACCACAGGATCACAAGCCCAGCGTGCTGTCCGCTCGGCCGACCGGCTCCCTGTGGGACGATGTTGACACATTTTTAGCCCTTAATGTTGAGTCTCTCTCAACGTAACCATTGCACTTTAAATTTGTAACGGGATTATTTTGCACTTCCTGCCATGCCTCATGGTTTCGTAATAGTCTCGCTGATATTTTCCAAGTTTAACTTACTATTTTTCGCCAGCGTTCAGAAGATTACAGATCGAGAAATTTTCAGAGGATCCCAATAATTTAGATGTTTCATGAGTTGAAACGGTAGGAAGCGTTCTCCACACGCTCTGTAGAACAATTATATTCCACCTTAAAGAGCACTAGTGTCTTAAAAAATTACCATCAATAGTCTAACATCTCCTAAGGCTGTTATCAGGCCTTATCAGGTACAATGTTATCAGGTACATTGTCTTGCCAGTATGACAGCTACTTTCTATTGTGCAGACGAGGAGTCACAATAACGTGGCTGAAGTATGTTGACCAAACCACACACTAGAAGGTGAAGAGACGAGGACGTTTCGGTCCGTCCTGGACCATTCTCAAGTCATTCGCATTCTCGAAACGTCGTCGTCCCTTCACTTTCTATTGTGTTCTTTTAAAAATATGGTTCTCTAACAAGATTTCTCCCCGGGTTTTTTCTATGGTGTGATTGGTCTGGATTTCATGTGTGATTCTCCCTGTTTTGATTTTGGGTTTTGTATCATAGCGTTGGGGTTCATTGAACTTCATGCTGTTTTCTTTGGTTCATTTACCCGTCTGGTTCCATCAGTCTGGTGGAAGAGACTGTGGATGTGGAGACAGTCTGGTGGATCTTATCTGTTGCCAGGAATATGGGCCTGGTGCAAAACGCTTAGGCATGCTGTCAGTCGCTCCTTTAAAGTCCAGTGGGTAGGCCTTAGACATGGGTCGAAGTTTGAATAATGTTCATGGAAGATTCGTTTGGAGTTTATATTTTCAGTGCATTTCGGTGTTAACTGAAAACAGTCAAACTGTGACTTTAGTATTTCATTCATCTCTCTGCTATCACTGCTATCACTCAAAGGTCCTCCCCTGTACCTTTCCCAACGGTGAAATATCACATGTAGTTTTTGCTCTGCAATTTTTTGCATAAAAGATATATTTTGGTCTCATCTCAATTTCACTGATGGCTTTTTGTCCTATTCGTCTCTCCTGAATTTTATAAAAATTTTGCAGTTTCATTTAAATCCCCTCAACTCCGCTACATATCCTTCCTTTTCGTTCTTGGTAGAGCCTGAAACGTTTGGGCAGTAGTGAAGTTAGCTTTCTACGCCTCTAAAAGAATGCACCTCTCTAGTTCCAATTGATAAAAAAAATTCTCCTTTCGGAGTTGTATGTGACAAGTATATATATATATATATATATATATATATATATATATATATATATATATATATATATATATATATATATATATATATATATATATAGTACTGTTTTGCCTATTTTCTTGGGACACTGACTTAGGGAGGCAATACTTATCTTTTCTTCCCAGCTAATACATTTTATTCAATTGAATTTGCTGATTTGTTTTATTGAACTTAAAGTAGGTTGTGGAGCTCTGTTGTCAATGTTTGTCTGAGCTTATGTTGTCAACTGTGTAGGATGGTGCTGGGGTGGGGAGGGGTTGCTGGAGGAATGTGAGGAGGGGTTGCTGAGTAAAAGCTTACTGACCTGAGCTTGTGTCCGATAAGCTTACTGACCGGAGCTTGTGTCCAGTAAGCTTACTGACCGAAGCTTGTGTCCCAAAAGCTTACTGACCTGACCTTGTGTCCAGTAAGCTTACTGACCTGAGCTTGTGTCCAGTAAGCTTACTGACCGGAGCTTGTGTCCAGTAAGCTTACTGACCGGAGCTTGTGTCAAGTAAGCTTACTGACCGGAGCTTGTGTCCGATAAGCTTACTGACCGGAGCTTGTGTCCAGTAAGCTTACTGACCGGAGCTTGTGTCCGATAAGCTTACTGACCGGAGCTTGTGTCCAGTAAGCTTACTGACCGGAGCTTGTGTCCAGTAAGCTTACTGACTGGAGCTTGTGTCCAGTAAGCTTACTGACTGGAGCTTGTGCGATGCTCGACGGGAATTACAATAAAAATATTTTGATCATAATTGGGCACTAAATTTTCTTTTGCGATTTATGACGCGTAATTGATATTTAATAAGTAATTAGTTGCGTACAAATGACAAAGGAATCATAAACACTGAATGTTAATGTGGCGACCTATAGAACTGTGGGTTTGGAGGTTGAGCTAAAGCTCCTGGGCTCCATCTTTTAACTATAGATCACTTCACACAGAGAGTTCTTCATTCTTACCTTGCTGGACAGGAAACTCTATAGTGCCTTAATTATCCTGGACAAGAAACTCAATAGTTCCTTCGTTATCCTGGACAAGAAACTCTATAGTTCCTTCGTTATCCTGGACAAGAAACTCTATAGTTCCTTCGTTATCCTGGACAAGAAACTCTATAGTGCCTTGGTTATCCTGGACAAGAAACTCTATAGTGCCTTAGTTATCCTGGACAAGAAACTCTATAGTTCCTTCGTTATCCTGGACAAGAAACTCTATAGTTCCTTCGTTATCCTGGACAAGAAACTCTATAGTGCCTTAGTTATCCTGGACAAGAAACTCTATAGTTCCTTCGTTATCCTGGACAAGAAACTCTATAGTTCCTTCGTTATCCTGGACAAGAAACTCTATAGTGCCTTAGTTATCCTGGACAAGAAACTCTATAGTGCCTTGGTTATCCTCGACAAGAATCTCTATAGTTCCTTCGTTATCTTGGACAAGAAACTCTATAGTACCTTGGTTATCCTCGACAAGAAACTCTATAGTGCGTTCGCTATCCTGGACAAGAAACTCTACAGTGCCTTAGTTATCCTGGACAAGAAAGTTCAAGTTATCTTGGACAACGTAATACGCGGAGCTTCAGAGTCTGATCCATGTTTACTTCCTGTTAATTTAATCATTATAGATCACTCATTATAGAGACTATTCAATAGCTCGGTCGATAGAACTTCGGTCTCACACACTTGGAGTCAAGAGTTCGAGTCTCCTAGAGCCCTGGGGCCAGATTCACGAAGCAGTTACGCAAACAGTTATGAACCTGTACATCTTTTCTCAATCTTTGACGGCTTTGTTTACAATTATTAAACAGTTAATGAGCTCCGAAGCACCAGGAGGCTGTTTATAACAATAACAACAGTTGATTGGCAAGTTTTCACGCTTGTAAACTGTTTATTAAATGTAAACAAAGCCGCCAAAGATTGAGAAAAGATGTACACGTTCTGTACTTCTGATCACCATTCATTCCTCCCCCCCCCCCCGTCCCATCCCAAATCCTTATCCTGACCCCTTCCCAGTGCTATATAGTGCTAATGGCTTGGCACTTCCCCCTGATAATTCCCTCCCCACCTGCATAACCGTCAGAGATCTTCGTTATTCTTAACGACCAGGTGGTAACGACCAGGTGGTAACGACCAGGTGGTAACGACCAGGTGGTGAGTAGTTTCCAGTTACCTGTTGTGTCATCTCGAACTTGTCACGACGTCTCGCTAGCTCTTCGATCGTGTCCTTGTTGGTTCACTTCCTCAAAGTTGTGCAATTTAATATTATAATTTCCAACTCAAATTTGGAAGATTGAAGTCTCCTTGGAGGGGTATTGTTCACTACTGGGTCTCTTGGGTATCTTGAGGTTATCTTGAGATGATTTCGGGGCTTTAGTGTCCCCGCGGCCCGGTCCTCGACCAGGCCTCCACCCCCAGGAAGCAGCCCGTAACAGCTGACTAACACCCAGGTACCTATTTTACTGCTAGGTAACAGGGGCATAGGGTGAAAGAAACTCTGCCCATTGTTTCTCGCCGGCATTACGGCACGTTCTGGATATTCTTGTCTCTTCAGCTCACATATTTTACTGCTGTTGCATCTGGATGCTTGGACATAAGTATAATTTGTTTTATATTTAAATACTAACTTGCATAGTTAAATGAATTTTCTTGTGCAGTCCTTGAGTACATTGAGCCTTTTCCACTACCGTTCACAGGATGGGAATGGTAATCGGTTGATTAAGGCAGTGTCTGGGATGCTCCCGGACGCAGGTTCGAATCCTGGTCACGGCCCTTGTGGATTTGTTCATTTGATGCATCACGTTAGTGTGATCTCTGTGTGATGATGTAAGGGCGAAGAGGGAGAACGACCTATTGACATAGCTCGGGTGCAGGGGGGAGTTGTGTAAAAGCCTGGTTTGTGCCTCGGAGAGGCTACGGGATCCAGTAAGTTCAGTAGAACTTCGGTTTCAACCCTTTTTACCCTGTCGTAGCTCAGTCGATTAAGGCAGTGTCTCTGATGCTCCCGGACGCAGGTTCGAATCCTCGTCACGGCCCTTGTGGATTTGTTCATCGTTTGATAGCCTCCAAAGAACGCTTGGATCCTTGCAAGTTTTAAAGCTTGCAACATGTAATATACAAAGCTTCAAATCTCATATCATTGATTTTTGCCAATGATTCGAGATAATCTGGAGTGAAAGCCCGGCTTCCACATCACTCCTCTTGCGTCTGATGCTGAGTCGGTGCATTGTTCCGACTGGCCGCTTCCGTTGATGGGGAAAATAAACTCATAATACAAATAGGAATGATAAATCCGTAGCAGGGGATTTGTGAAGTCACTCGGGATTACCGAACGACATCAGGGGGATTCCATCGTATTGCACAATTCAGATATCAGCTCATGGATAGCGAGTAGGAAGTATTTTGCAATTCTGGCGAAATTGAGATGATGTTTTTCCACGGATTTGGGGCATAAACGTATGTCCTAAATCTATGTATTAACTGTGCAGTCGGGTATGCTAAGTCTGCACGGGAATATAAGGCTATACCACAAATATATAGATATGTTAATGCTTATATTTTGTAGTAGAATATTAACATGTTGTGGTTTGAATATAATTCTAATTGTTATCATGGCGTTCAGTACAGACGGACGAACCAAAAGTTGAAATCGAACAACTTTAAAGAGAGAGAGAACAAAACTTAGTCAAGTTGTTAACGAGAGAAATAGATTTTTCGCCATGGCGATGGAGGAGGTTTTTGTGTACTAGTTATTTCATGTTTGTTATTGAACAGTGGGACAGAGGAACTCTACTGTCTGTCTCGAACACCTGTTCCATCTACACCTGTTACATTCACACCTGTTACTACACCTACAACTATCACATATATATGTCACACACACCTGCCACCCCCTCACCACCACACCCACATCTGTACCAACTAAAAAAAAAACCGTTGTGTTAATGGCTTGTGTATTGAAGTAACATCTTTTTTATCTCTAAATACCTATATAACGTAGATATACCGACAGGTGACGGACGTGTTTCCAAACAGACGGGTCTGCAACGGCGTCAAATGAGAATCGAATTCCAAATTCTGGTGATTTTGTTCTGCTTTGGCAGAGAGAAAGCAAAAACTGATTATCCACGAGGACAAACATGTTTTGACACGGGCGAGACGGAACTTTGGGATGAGGGAGGGGTGGGGTGGAACTTTGGAATGAGGGAGGGGTGGGGTGGAACTTTGGGATGAGGGAGGGATGGGGTGGAACTTTGGGATGAGGAAGGGGTGGGGTGGAACTTTGGGATGAGGGAGGGGTGGGGTGGATCCTAGTTTTACCCCATACAGTTTATACATATATAAGTTTAGATTTAGGAAAGACCTGGGTAAATGCTGGTTAGGAAGGAGGGCACTTAATATATTGAACAAATTACTGGGTAACATAATAAATGTGGAATCGCTGGATTGTTTCAAGCGACGTATAGACATCCACACGCACACACACACACACAAATATATATATATATATATATATATATATATATATATATATATATATATATATATATATATATATATATATATATATATATATATACACACACATTGGTGAGTTAGGGTTAATATGTCTACTATAGGAACTGCCTCGCATGGGCCAAAAGCTCTTCTACTGTTCCATGTTTCCATGTCTCTCTCTCTCTCTCTCTCTATCTCTCTCTCTCTCTCTCTCTCTCTCTCTCTCTCTCTCTCTCTCTCTCTCTCTCTCTCTCTCTCTCTCTCTCTCTCTCTCTCTCTCTCTCTTGACCTTAGACTGACCGGACTGTTGGAGGTCACCCTTCAAAAGGTCACAAACCATAAACCAGTGAGAGGTAACCCCCCTTAAAAGGTCAGGAGGGGGGAGGGAGGTGAAGACGTTTAGCAAGCTCACCATTAAACAGTAAAGAGGTCACTCTAACCTGAGGCGTCAGGTGTCGACACCAGACCTCTATTGCAGTATGAAGAGGAAGGTGACCCTTGTCATTAATGTTCAGAGAGGTAGGTAGGCCCGTATTAACAATTGGTGAGAGGCGGCGGCGAAGGGCAGGAACAAGCATGGAGAAATAAAGGGAAGATAAACAAAACAGGAGAAGGAGGAAGACTAAATGGAAGAGAAGAAGACTAGATGGAGAGAGGAGGGAATGAGACATGTTAATGTCTCATTTATACTACCACTACCACCACAATCTACACCTCTACAACCACCACCTACACCTCCACTACCACCACCTACACCTACACCTCCACTACCACCACCACCTACACCTCCACTACCACCACCTACACCTACACCTCCACTACCACCACCACCTACACCTCCACTACCACCACCTACACCTACACCTCCACTACCACCACCACCTACACCTCCACTACCACCACCACCACCTACACCTCCACTACCACCACCTACACCTCCACTACCACCACCACCTACACCTCCACTACCACCACCACCACCTACACCTCCACCACCACCACCTACACCTCCACCACCACCACCACCACCTACACCTCCACTACCACCACAATCTACACCTCCACTACCACCACCACCACCTACACCTCCACTACCACCACCACCTACACCTCCACTACCACCACCACCTACACCTCCACTACCACCACCTACACCTCCACTACCACCACCACCTACACCTCCACTACCACCACCACCTACACCTCCACTACCACCACCACCTACACCTCCACTACCACCACCTACACCTCCACCACCACCACCTACACCTCCACCTCCACCACCACCACCTACACCTCCACTACCACCACAATCTACACCTCCACTACCACCACCACCACCTACACCTCCACTACCACCACCACCTACACCTCCACTACCACCACCTACACCTCCACCTCCACCACCACCACCACCACCTACACCTCCACCACCACCACCTACACCTCCACTACCACCACCACCACCTACACCTCCACTACCACCACCACCACCTACACCTCCACCACCACCACCTACACCTCCACTACCACCACCACCACCTACACCTCCACCACCACCACCACCACCTACACCTCCACTACCACCACCACCACCTACACCTCCACTACCACCACCACCACCTACACCTCCACTACCACCACCTACACCTCCACTACCACCACCACCACCTACACCTCCACCTCCACCACCACCACCTACACCTCCACTACCACCACCACCACCTACACCTCCACTACCACCACCTACACCACGCTCACTATAGACACTAAGACTATAATACACCACGTATAATATATATACGTGGTATAATATATATGTAAGACTATAATATACCACGTATAATCGTGTATATGATTAATATACACGATTCTGATCATTAATAACTATTGTATATAACAGAGTGTGGTTTATCATTGTGTTCATCATACCATATCTTCATGACGTAATAAATCATCAAGAAGCCTTCATCAAAACTCATCACTAAACGAATGTTTATTTGTGTTTGAGGATTGCTTATCAAAACAAGATAAAAACCTACCGAAAGATCAGTGTTCTGATTGGCCAGCTCTCTCTCATTACAGACTGAGTGAATCTGTATTCTGGTCTTTGTACAGGAGAATTGAGTCGTTACAGAGCCATTGTCCAACCACTCATTGTTCTTCACGCTAGGGTTCTAATTACACAGTGTTTCGCGTGTGTGTAAATGACCGGCCGCAATCACAACTGATGGTAGAGTCATTCGCCATTATCGTTCAGTTCAATGTGAAAACTCAATCCCCCAGTGTTGCTCTGGGAAACGAGACACTTGGACACAGAACACTGGGATATGGAACACTGGGATATGGAACACTGAGACATTGAACAGTGGGATATTGAACACTAAACAGAATATATATATATATATATATATATATATATATATATATATATATATATATATATATATATATATATATATATATATATATCACCCTCTCTGCCGGCACGGCAGGAGCCGCAGCGACACACAGAGAAAAACAAAAGTCAGTCAAGTACAGGCAATTAGATCAAAGGTACAATTTCGTTCCAATAGGGTCTGAGACCCTAGGCCCATGGGGTGAGAGTGCAAGAAGGTTTCTTAAGGATCTTGGTTCCAAGCTCATTGACACCACAAGAGACCCTAGAGCAGCAAGTTTTCTCTTTCAGCGCCTCAGTGTCGCGATCCAGAGGGGAAATGCCCGCTGCATCCTCGGTTCCTGCCCGGCGTCGGAGGAGTTCGAGGAAATCTACAGCCTCTAGGAAGCGAACTTTTTCTTGTGTCCTCTTAATGTTCATTTTTTGTATAAAATCAGATATGTAACTGTATAACCTTGCATAATAAAGTGTACATCATAATAAAAAAAAAAAAGGGGGTGGTAGGAGAAGTGAACACTCTTTCGTATTCAGAGTTAAATGTCAAGTTTTTCCCTGAGTGCTCTGTGTTCCCTTCTCTGAGGCTGTGGGTCCCTATAATTACACCAGTGGTGGTACCCCCCTATATATATATATATATATATATATATATATATATATATATATATATTTGTGGACCATGCAGAGTTTTCAGACGTAGCGAAAATGGGGGATTTGTATTGCCATCAGCCCTTGCAAAAACTGCAATTCCAATCGTTGGCAGCAAAAGACGTTATTTCTCGACGCTCACTGATGCAGGTGGCGACTGTTGCAACCCCCCCCCCCCCCCCCCGCGCTCCTCTAAACTATGCAACATGCAGTGCATGACAGGAAGGGGGAGTAGGGAGGGTTAGAGGGGGAGATAGTGGGAGGAAGACGAGAGAATTATAGAAAGAAAACATAAAGGAAAGAGAGGTAGAGAGGGTGGCAGAGTGAGAGGGAAGGAGAGAGAGAGAGAGAGAGAGACGGTTGAGAAGAGGGTGAAAAGGGCAGAGAGAAGAGGAGAAAGGAGAGGAGAGAGTAGAGAACTCAGGAAATACATAAGTATGAAGTCGTTGCATCAAATACCCAGAGTCACATATCCACCACATATCAAAATCATATATCCAAGACACATATCCCAAGACACATATACCCACCGACACATACTACCTCAAGGAACAGGTGTTCCCGCCACGTACCCTGGGAACTAATTAACCTGTCCTCACCGTTAATACACCACAATACTGACGCTGGAGACCACAGCCTAATAATCATTCCAGTGAAACTTAAAAGCACCGCGTTATCGACGCTATCTCGGCCTCGTGGAGAACGAATTGCGTCACTTTCCTACGCTTCTGGTCAAACACGAACCATTGCAAATTTGACGCTTCGGGAAATAACTCCCATTAGCCAACGATGACCACCTTCTTGAGCCCCAGAGCTACAGTCCAACATCCACCGACTGCAAGCTGGAAACTTGTTTCATTGGAAACCTATTTTGAAATGAGTATTTCAACTTTGGAAGGTCAGTCTGGACCATTCTCATCCTTCTATAAGCGAAAAGATAGTTACATTGTACCATCGCCCATTTGGCGCCAAAATTTGGCGAAAGAGATTTGGCTCTTTCCCTGGTCCGTTTGGCGCTGGGAGCAGCATCCCCCCAGCCCACTTGGCGCTAGGAGCAGCATCCCCCCGGCCCACTTGGCGCTAGGAGCAGCATTCCCCCAGCCCACTTGGCGCTGGGAGCAGCATCCCCCCGGCCCACTTGGCGCTGGGAGCAGCATCCCCCCGGCCCACTTGGCGCTAGGAGCAGCATCCCCCCCGGCCCACTTGGCGCTAGGAGCAGCATTCCCCCAGCCCACTTGGCGCTGGGAGCAGCATCCCCCGGCCCACTTGGCGCTAGGAGCAGCATCGCCCCGGCCCACTTGGCGCTAGGAGCAGCATCCCCCCGGCCCACTTGGCGCTAGGAGCAGCATCCCCCCGGCCCACTTGGCGCTAGGAGCAGCATCCCCCCAGCCCACTTGGCGCTAGTAGCAGCATCCCCCCAGCCCACTTGGCGCTAGGAGCAGCATCCTCCCAGCCCACTTGACGCTAGGAGCAGCATCCCCCCGGCCCACTTGGCGCTGGGAGCAGCATCCCCCCGGCCCACTTGGCGCTAGGAGCAGCATCCCCCCGGCCCACTTGGCGCTAGGAGCAGCATCCCCCCAGCCCACTTGGCGCTAGGAGCTCCCAAAGGATTCAAAAGGCAACTCTCATCAAGCCCGGGAAAGTTTTAATGAATGGAAAATGTTTGGCGGGAAAGCGTCAGGCTATACTGATTTTCCCGCTAAAATGTGAAGAATCGGACGCGCGCCTTCTTTCCGGACGCTTCTTCCACCCTTGGGACCGGTGAGTGTGTGTGTGTGTGTGTGTGTGTGTGTGTGTGTGTGTGTGTGTGTGTGTGTGTGTGTGTGTGTGTGTGTGTGTGTGTGTGTGTGGTTGCGGTTCTGGTCATAATGATCCTGATTATTTTTTGTTTTGTCTATCTGCTTTTGTTTTGATTCTGTTTTGATTCTGTTTTGATTCTGTTTTGATTCTGTTTTGATTCTGTTAGTTTGTTTATTTATCTTTCTCAGTTGTTGTATTTCTTGTTTCTCCATCTCCATTGACTCTCCTCATTCTCCTCCACGTTTCTCATTTCTCGTGTACTTCTCAACCTCTCCTCTACCTCTCTCATCTCTTTCTCAACCTACCAACACTTCTCCTCCACCTCACGTCCTGTTTCATCTCTCCCTGTGGCTTTCATGTCCTGTTTCATCTCCCGTTCCTGCTTTCATGTCCTGTTTCACCTCCCATTCCAGCTTTCATGTCCTGTTTCATCTCCCATTCCAGCTTTCATGTCCTGTTTCATCTCCCATTCCAGCTTTCATGTCCTGTTTCACCTCCTCTTTCTGGCCTCCGCATTTTACTGTTTTCTATAACTCATTTCATCAAGTCTCTTTCGACATCACGTTCTTACTTGTTCCCCTTTTCATCTAGTATTTCCTGCCTCCCTCCGTTCCTTTCCTTGTTTCTTTTCCATTTCCCTTGTTACGAGCTCCTCTGACTCCTTCCCACTTCAATACTTTAGCTTTCGTTCTATCCACTCTTTCCCTCTTCTGCTTTTTGTTTCTTTTCTCCCTCTTTCACTCTATCCAATTCTTCCATTTCCTCTCTCCCTCCTTCTTTCTCACTCTCCTCAAACCTCTTGTTCTTCGTCCTGTTATCTCTGGACTGTGTTCTTTTACTCTCACAATTTATTTCCCTGCCTTCCCCTCTCCTTCCCTCCACTCTTTCCTACCCTCTTCTTAACACTTCTTCCCTCTTCTCTTCTCCCCTCTTCTCTCTTCCCCTCTTCTCTCCTCTCCTCCCCAAGGGGAATCGGCAACAAATCGATGCCACCTCCTTTACCCTCTGAAAAGTGAATCGCCTGTACAGAAACAAACAAAAAGCTTCGTGATTTCTCTTTCTCTTTATCTCATTTTATATATTTTTCTCTTCTCATCTATCTCTTATAATAATTATATATATATATGTATAAGAATTAATGTGCGTGTGTGTGCTAAATGTTGCAAGCGACACGCTTCAGGCCTCACTCAATTTTTAACGGTAATTGCTGCTGGGAACGTGCCCAACACAGACCGCGAAAAAATCTTGCAATTACGATTAGGACGACGGAAAATTGGACTGTCATACTTGTGACTGTAATGTGAGTTCGTGGCATTAACAGTGCGTTCCAGAACTGCCATACTGACCCCCATACTCACCCTCCTCCTCATACTGCCCCCTTCCACAGTGTTAGGGGGGGGGGGCAGCATACATCCATACAGTATACCCCATACAGCATACCCCATACATCCTCCTTTATCACGTCACGAACGTGTTCATATATCTCACAGACTAGTTCCAGGAGATACAGACGTACAGAAATAACAATAAAGACAGCAAGAGACAGACAAACAAAATGAGACAGAAACAGACACAGACAAACAAAATGAGACAGAAACAGACACAACATGATAGAGAAACAGTGACAGAGAGACTAAGAGACAGGGAAGGGATGTTATGACATACGCTGGGAAGCTGTATATGTTATCATTTGTCATTATTCCCTCACCCTTTTCCTGGATTTGTCTTTGCTGGAAAGATATCGGCTCGACCCAGATAACAGGTAAACCTGGGCACCGGTTCGACCCGTGCATCACCGGGTATCTTATCTAGTATACATTTATTAATAAGAGTATCTTTATGTTTGAGGTTGGAGGCCAGATGCTTGAGGCTAACCTCACCAAACTTTTCACAGTGATTGCTGTGGGGTGCATGCTCAACATGGTCGGGTCAGAGTCGGCTCCAATCAGAGGACTACGGCATACAAAGTGTAATTGGAAACTCCTCAAACTTCCAAGAGACTGAGTCTCTTGGA
>NC_091184.1:31329920-31347420 GCF_040958095.1 Procambarus clarkii | reverse complement strand
AGTGACTTGAAAATTAATTGTGAGAATAGATGCCCTGTCCACCATACACACCTGTCCTCGTCTCCCTGTCCACCATACACACCTGTGCTCGTCTCCCTGTCCACCATAAACACCTGTCCTCGTCTCCCTGTCCACCATACACCTGTGCTCGTCTCCCTGTCCACCATACACACCTGTCCTCGTCTCCCTGTCCACCATACACACCTGTGCTCGTCTCCCTGTCCACCATACACACCTGTCCTCGTCTCCCTGTCCACCATACATACTTGTCCTCGTCTTCCTGTCCACCATACACACCTGTCCTCGTCTCCCTGTCCACCATACATACTTGTCCTCGTCTTCCTGTCCACCATACACCTGTGCTCGTCTCCCTGTCCCCCATACACACCTGTCCTCGTCTTCCTGTCCACCACACACACCTGTTCTAGCTATTGCTATAATGACCACCTGCACAACATATGCCAACACCTGTGTTCACTAGTATAGGCTATTTATCACCTGTCATTACTTGCTATTCACGACCTCTCAACACCTATCAGAAGCGGTCAACACCAGCCAGAACCTGTCAACACCTGTCAGAAGCCGTCAACACCAGCCAGGCACCTGTCAACACCTGTCAGAAGCCGTCAACGCCAGCCAGCACCTGTCAGAAGCCGTCAACGCCAGCCAGCACCTGTCAGAAGCCGTCAACACCAGCCAGCACCTGTCAGAAGCCGTCAAACCAGCCAACACCTGTCAGAAGCCGTCAACACCAGCCAGCACCTGTCAGAAGCCGTCAACACCAGCCAGCACCTGTCAGAAGCCGTCAAACCAGCCAACACCTGTCAACACCTGACAGAAGCCGTCAACACCAGCCAGCACCTGTCAAGACCTATCAGAAGCCATCAGCACCTGTTCAACACCTGTCGCGGCCAGTTATGAGGTGCTACAGGGACACACACTCGGTGTAAACACCGAAGACAACACTCACCAAGGCCCTGATAGAGTGGAGGACCATCCAGCCTGTTGTGTCCCAAGCGACGCATGGGACACAACATTTTACGGTTATGCTCCCTCATATCAGACATTTACATAATGTTATCGTTCAGTCCCAGGGGTAGTTTAGTGAACAATTTTCATAACTCTGGGAGATTTTTACCCAAATTGCGCTCGTCGGGTGATTTCAACAACACTCTGAGGCTGGTGGGATGACGTGAACATGTCTCCTCTTATACCATGCTGTTCCCTGTTCCATTCTTTCCTCTGTTCCACAATCTTCAATCACCTCCATTTCTTTCCCTCTCTCTCTCTCTCTCTGTCTCTGTCTCTGTCTCTGTCTCTTTCCCTCTCTCTCTCCTTCCTAGGTGTTTCACCACCTCATCCCATCCCCTAATTCCTCCTCCTCCTCCTCCTTCTCTCCCCAGTCAAGCATCTATCGTCTGAGAAGGGACGATAAAGTGTGAGATATCGCAAGTGATATCACTTATCTTGCGATATTTTTAAAAAGAGTCCGTGTATATTACTTGCTAAAATTAAGACCCCGAGACATATTAAGGGTATTGTTGATGGTTTGTAGCTGTTTACTAAGTAATATGTTAACGGAGAGCCGGTCGGCCGAGCGGACAGCATGCTGGACTTGTGATCCTGTGGTCCTGGGTTCGATCCCAGGCGCCGGCGAGAAACAATGGGCAGAGTTTCTTTCCACCCTATGCCCCCTGTTACCTAGCAGTAAAATAGGTACCTGGGTGTTAGTCAGCTGTCACGGGCTGCTTCCTGGGGGTGGAGGCCTAGTCGAGGACCGGGCCGCGGGGACACTATAGCTCCGAAATCATCTCAAGATAACGTAAAAGATCTAAGGTTATTTACGGAGGAAAGCTTCAAGTTTCGAAATATTATCATCAATAACTTATTTTATGAATCTAGTTTGATGTTATTATCATTTTGGGGGACATCCATAATATTACTTTTAAGGGGATATTTTGAATATCGAATTATTGAGCACAAAAATATATCTGCGAGCAGTGATTTCGTTAATGAATTGAATAGGTGGCAATTTGTTTTATCTCTTCTGCCTATTAGCTGAACTCGCTATATCCGGGTTGCGCTGAAAATGAATCCGATTCACACGGTGATTCACTGAAATTCAAGGTGCGCTGAGACTTGATGAATCTGGATCATGGGTATGCGGTGGTTCCATGGGTACAGCACGCGTCTTGGCGTTAACCAGGACGCTGGTTCGAGACCCATGCACGTAGAAGGACTTAGAAATGATAATGATATCTGGGTTGAATTGTTCGCAGAAGCGTTAAGGTGACGTTTTAGCGCTGAAATGGATTAGTTTACCTGATATGCTTAGCCAATACACGCGAGGGAAACTACCAGGTGTACCTGGGATCATCACCTGTGGTCAATACACTCCAGGTGTACCTGGGTTCATCACCTGTGGTCAATACACTCCAGGTGTACCTGGGATCATCACCTGTGGTCAATACACTCCAGGTGTACCTGGGATCATCACCTGTGGTCAATACACTCCAGGTGTACCTGGGTTCATCACCTGTGGTCAATACACTCCAGGTGTACCTGGGATCATCACCTGTGGTCAATACACTCCAGGTGTACCTGGGATCATCACCTGTGGTCAATACACTCCAGGTGTACCTGGGATCATCACCTGTGGTCAATACACTCCAGGTGTACCTGGGTTCATCACCTGTGGTCAATACACTCCAGGTGTACCTGGGATCATCACCTGTGGTCAATACACTCCAGGTGTACCTGGGATCATCACCTGTGGTCAATACACTCCAGGTGTATCAATACACTCCACCTGTGATATTAACCCCAGGGGAAAGTGTCAGATAAATCAGACATTGAGGATAGCGTCGCTTAGGCCGCCGTGGGATAACATGATAACACTTGAAATTGGCTTCAAGTGTAGATATGATAGAGCCCAGTAGGCTCAGGAACCTGTACACCAGTTGATTGACGGTTGAGAGGCGGGACCAAAGAGCCAAAGCTCAACCCCCGCAAGCACAACTAGGTGAGTACACGCCTATCTCCTGTCCTATCTCTCTTCTCTTCTCTATCCTTCATCAATTCTACTTTCCTATCTCTACCTTTCCCATTTTTTCTAATAACATTCCCCTCTCTACCCTTCCCTTCTCCCCCTTTTCCACCTTCCCCTCTCCTCCTCTTCCCTCTTCCTATCGCTCACTCCCCTCTCCCTCTCGCTCACTCCCCTCTCCCTCTGTTTCATTATATAAAGCATAATCACAGTTAATGTCTTCGTTTGGGTGTAATGACACATTAGACTGGCACAAGCTGCTGGTATTTACATAACTGTCTTGTTCCTTTACAAGCTAATTGGCTGTTGCGCCGGTCACTGTCCTCCGAGATTGTCCTGTTATCAACTCTTTAGGGAGATGTGGGCTGGCTTTAATCAGTGGCCGGATGTGTCGAGCGGCCCTCTTCTGTAGCTTGTTCCAGGATGGGGGTAGGGCCGGCTTGTTGGGGCATTGGGGGTATGTTGGGGCATAGGGGGAGGCTTGTTGGGGCATAGGGGTATATTGGGGCATGGGGGTATGTTGGGGCATAGGGGGAGGCTTGTTGGGGCATAGGGGTATGTTGGGGCATCGGTTGAGGCTTATTGGGGCATTGGGGTATGTTGGGGCATAGAGGAAAGGGCTTATTGGGTCATTGAAGGGGGGAAGGGATGTTGTGGGCACAAGGGGGGTATGTTGAAAAATCGAACCCACGTCCTGGTTGCCTCAGGACACCAGGTTGACACCACACCTTTGCTCCAAAGATTTTGTCATGAATGTTTAGCTTTCAAACACGTAAAAAAAGAGAGTATTAGTCAACAAAAATAAATCTGGATCCTGTACCGAGCTGTGTCCGCCAGGCCTAAGGGGGCTGAACACGGTGCTTCAACACCCTTCACTCACACACGAAATTATTAAGCTCAAACGGCTCTCGCAAAAACAAAACAGTCAAACCTATGGATCGCGCGCAACACAGTTAAACCAACTCCATCCTAACCTGGGAACAATCATGCTTAGCAGACTTCGTATTCAAAGAACGTCACAATTTCTTGCAATTGTGACAATAATGTCACAATTGCAAGAAAAAACTATATAGAGGTTAGATAACAAAACAATTTTTAACATAGAGATGCCAAGCAATGGTGGTTCTTGTTATATTGTCTAGGATAGAATAGGTGTTATCATATTATCCGCTTCACTCAAGGTTGGAGAAGTTATTGACCTGTTGAAGGTGCAGGCTTCTACAGGTGTAGATGTAGATGATCTACTGTCCATATTTAATTAATTATTGGAGCCAGTTAAAAGTCCCACAGGTTGTACTGTCTAGAGCACATAGGAGAGATATAATTTACTCTTGCACAATATTAGAGGAATTGGCTTCAAATCTGCATCGCGAAATAATTTCATGGGAGCCCTTAGGCATGGGCAGAATGTCCAAACTTACCCTACTGAAAAACGGTTTGTTTATATAAATTGACTAAGGTACATGGTCATTTATGCCGCTACCATAGACTACATAAAGGGCTACACAATTTAAGAACTACTAGTTATGTGATACAGGAATCCACATATGTGATCAATAGCATACACTAGCATCTCTGTTACCTAGCAGTAAATAGGTACCTGGGTGTTAGTCAGCTGTCACGGGCTGCTTCCTGGGGGTGGAGGCCTGGTCGAGGACCGGGCCGCAGGGACACTAAAAAGCCCCGAAATCATCTCAAGATAACTCAAGATACACTAGCGGACACATGGATACATATCGGCAGAGGTTTACCACGCTTCTCCGTGTATATATATACAAAGTATACATTAGTCCTGGACTATATCCTGGACAAAAGTATACAAGTTGGTCAGTAAGCTGTTGTAGTGGCCTGAATAACCCTCCAGAGGTTGATAGACCTTAATCTTACCACCAAAGCCAAATTGGAAAATTGTGAATGCTCCATGAACACATTTTCAAGTACGCGGGAGTGGACACAATAATTACAAAAACCCGTGTATGACAAGACATACAGTAATGTAACAAATCCACAAGGGCCTGTGATGAGGGTTCGAACCTACGTCCAGGTTGATCCCAGACGAATCAACCGTGCCACGACAAGGTTAATTGTGATTTATATTATGTATTACAGTAATGTTGGAGAGTGCGATCCACTTCTTGCTCTCAACAGTTTGTAACAAGTGACTTACATATGTGACAATGGGTTTACAACTGGTGTGAATAGTGCCCAACAGTGGCTTTTCAACACCTCACTTCCCCACCCTCCTTTTTATATATACAAGACATTACTGATAGACCTGAAAGTGTGTGTCTTGAAGACACATGTACCCTGATACGCTCAAAGGGAACATAATGGGTACAAAGGGTAGGTTCAGATGCTGGAAAAGGGGGGCAGTAGATGGTAAGGGTGTGGATGATCAGAGCTCGACCCGGGGACACGGAGCCTGGATCCGTCAACAAGTCAATAACATTCAAGCTGAGGAGGGAGGGATAGGAGAAGAAATAACTACTATGGAAACACACACACACACACACACACACACACACACACACACACACACACACACACACACACACACACACACACACACACACACACACCTACAGGGATAATTTACAACACAAACAAAACCACCGTAGTAATTTCAGAAGCAAACAACTTGGCTTTGTTTACAAGTGTGTTAAAATAGGCACGAGAACAGGTACGGTACAGGTACGGTACAGGTACGGTACAGGTTCGGTACAGGTACGATACAGGTACGGTACAGGTACGGTACAGGTACGGAACAGGTACGGTACAGGTACGGTACAGGTACGGAACAGGTACGGTACAGGTACGGTACAGGTAGGCTGACAGTAACTATGCTACGGAACGATCATTTAATGATGAGGTAGTTAGAGGCAGCGACCAGATAGAGGCGACAATGAGGCTATTCCTAAGAGAGCCAAGTGCTGTGTACACCCAGAGAGGCAGTCCATGTACACCCAGAGAGGCAGTCCTTGTACACCCAGAGAGGCAGTCCTTGTACACCCAGAGAGGCAGTCCATGTACACCCAGAGAGGCAGTCCTTGTACACCCAGAGAGGCAGTCCTTGTACACCCAGAGAGGCAGTCCATGTACACCCAGAGAGGCAGTCCATGTACACCCAGAGAGGCAGTCCTTGTACACCCAGAGAGGCAGTCCATGTACACCCAGAGAGGCAGTCCTTGTACACCCAGAGAGGCAGTCCATGTACACCCAGAGAGGCAGTCCATGTACACCCAGAGAGGCAGTCCTTGTACACCCAGAGAGGCAGTCCTTGTACACCCAGAGAGGCAGTCCTTGTACACCCAGAGAGGCAGTCCATGTACACCCAGAGAGGCAGTCCATGTACACCCAGAGAGGCAGTCCTTGTACACCCAGAGAGGCAGTCCATGTACACCCAGAGAGGCAGTCCATGTACACCCAGAGAGGCAGTCCTTGTACACCCAGAGAGGCAGTCCTTGTACACCCAGAGAGGCAGTCCATGTACACCCAGAGAGGCAGTCCATGTACACCCAGAGAGGCAGTCCTTGTACACCCAGAGAGGCAGTCCATGTACACCCAGAGAGGCAGTCCATGTACACCCAGAGAGGCAGTCCTTGTACACCCAGAGAGGCAGTCCATGTACACCCAGAGAGACAGTCCATGTACACCCAGAGAGACAGTCCATGTACACCCAGAGAGGCAGTCCATGTACACCCAGAGAGGCAGTCCATGTACACCCAGAGAGGCAGTCCTGGCCTGCTATGCCACAACACTCAAGGGACAACACAGACCGACACAAACTACTGAATTATGCATGTTCCTCTGGTGTTGCGGAGACACGCAGAGAGTACGTGGGTCTCTGAGGGGTGGGGGTGTGGGGTAGGGGGGGGAAGGAACAGGATACGAGGAGATGAGATACGAGGAAGAGAATGATCCTTCAGGTGGTTCCGGGGATCCATATCTCTGTGGCCCCCGGTCACTGACCAGGTTGATGATCTGGTGAAGCAAAGTGAATCTGAATCACAGTTTACCTCTGGAGACGAGGTACCATTGGTACCTCTTGAGTGAAATGTTTATTTTTATCCACTCTATCTTATTTTTTTCTAGAAGTTCTGAAAGGTACTTTATTATGATTACTAAAAAATTAAGTTTCCTAACATAAGTTCTAGGATTTCTACCTTTTATTTCTGTTACATAATGTTGTTTTTCAGTGTTCTGCATGTGAGTTCTGTTTCGCTTTCTCCCAGCGGAGGTGCGGCAGCTTATCTTCATTGAAGAGCATGTTGGTCTCCGAGGCCCACTGAGAGCCATGATTTGGATCAGTTTCAAGGGTCATATTGGAGAGAGGAGGTGTGTGGAGGGAGGGGGGGGGGTAAGAGCATGTATGTGGAGTGGAGTTTTGGGAAGAGAAAGTGGTGTGGCCACAACTCTGGGTACAGGAGAAGGTGGGAGAGAGAGAGAGAGAAAGTAAGAGCCTCGTGGAAAGGGAGCACTAAGAAAATGTAAGGTGAAGGGAAGCAAGAATATGTAGGAGAGATGGGAGATATGATAACTATCAGAGGAGAAGAAGCAGGCTGTAAGTGATGAGCGAGAGGAAAGGGTAGACGTAAGGGTAGATATAAGAGTAGAGGAGAGGGTAGATATAATAGTAGAGAGGAGGTGGGATTATGTAAGAGGTGTTGTGAGAGATCTACGCGGAAGGGTGATGAGGAGTAGAAGTTAAGATTATGGGAAGATGAAACAATACGACAGAAGAGGTGACGGGTGAGACAGACAAGGTGATGGAAGAGGAGGCGAGAGCAGTGATGGGAAGGTGAAGGAAGCTGTGGGAGAGGAGACAGTGATGACCTTTCCCTGAGACACGAAAGCCCCATTAATCTTGCAACCCGTTCTCGCACTTGCTTATAGTCAATATTTGGCTTATTAATAAGTGCATATGTGACATACTAATTTATTGTGAATATTTGAGTTTACCTTGAAAAGCTAAATAGAAAACCCCGACCTAACCTAACCTTCTTAGTATGTTAAAATAAGCATCTTATTGTTTCTTAATTACAATTAATACTTAACCTATACCTATATTGATATTACAGATTTATAAAAATAATAAAACAAAAGTAAAATATTTAAATAAATTGTAAAATAACTCAGGATATTGGCAAATGTTGTATAAAATCTCTATTGTTTAATAAAACTGAAAAAGACATTTCTAATAATAAAACTGGTGTATAACAAATCGGTAGGAAGAGTTTGTACCTTAAAAACAAAATATAACTTGGAATATACCAAATATGTACTTATTAATAAGCCAAATATTGACTATAAGCAATAAGTCATATATGTACTGTCTTGTGCGAGAGCGGGTTGCAACGAGCCAGGAGAAGGAAGGGGTAGTGCGCTGGGAATTAAATTATATATGTATATATGTACATTTAAAAGATGCCACAAAGATGGGCAACAAATTAGTTGTTGAAAATGCACATTTTACATAAGCAATTTGGAGAGAAAACGAGCTTATATATATGTATTATGTCAAATGTCCCAGCTAGCCTACTCATTTCCCTTTTCAGAACGGGAGAGATTTCTGAAATAGAGGGAATATAGAGAACATATACGGCACCTATAGACACGATATCTAAATTATTGGGACCGTCTCCAAGCTCTTAAGATGTAGAGACGGTCCCAATAAGCTCTCAAGATCTCTCAAGATTGGGACCTGTCTCCAAGCCTTTTTGTTTTGAAAGGAGACGAGACAAGTACCAAATAATATATACATATGGAAGATACTGGAGGGTCACGTCTCAATTTGTACAGTAAAATAACAACATACTGGAACGAAAAGTACGGAAGGAAATGCAGAATAGAACCAGTGAGGAGTGGAGGTGCCATAGTCACAGAGAACACTGAACACCAGAGGTCCACAGCTGTTCAACACCCTCCCAGCAAGCATTAGAAATATTGCCGGAACAAAAGTGGACTTCTTCAAGAACCATTTAGATAAATTCTTACCAGAAGTACCGGACCAACCAGGCGGTAGTGGATATGTGAGCCTACGAGCAGCTGCAAGCAACAGCCTGTTCGATCAAGTTCTCACAAGGCCGAGCTGAGGGAGAAGAACTCCAAAGACCCTCTTCAGGTAAGATCCAGGAAAGATGAGAGAGAGAGTGAGTCATGACTGAGAGACAGGGATGAATTCAGAAAGCGAGAAAATATAGGTGGGAGCCTACACAGAAACCAAAAAAAGCAAAATTGATCGGGAATAAGTCCAAGACGGTGAGCTCAATAAGTCCAAGACGGTGAGCTCAATAAGTCCAAGACGGTGAGCTCAATAAGTCCAAGACGGTGAGCTCAATAAGTCCAAGACGGTGAGCTCAATAAGTCCAAGACGGTGAGCTCAATAAGTCCAAGACGGTGAGCTCAATAAGTCCAAGACGGTGAGCTCAATAAGTCCAAGACGGTGAGCTCAATAAGTCCAAGACGGTGAGCTCAATAAGTCCAAGACGGTGAGCTCAATAAGTCCAAGACGGTGAGCTCAATAAGTCCAAGACGGTGAGCTCAATAAGTCCAAGACGGTGAGCTCAACAAGTCCAAGACGGTGAGCTTAATAAGTCCAAGACGGTGAGCTCAACAAGTCCAAGACGGTGAGCTTAATAAGTCCAAGACGGTGAGCTCAATAAGTTGAGGGCGGTGGGCTCAAGTCAGCCACCGAGGGCGGAGTGGCATGGAAATGATGGCCAGAGGAGGAGATGGACGCTCCAATGACGTTATCTCCACGGATGAGTGAGATGGAACAATCTCCACTCCATAATGTGAAGGAGGTGGAGTGAGGGAAGAGGCAGGCAGGCACGGAGGGAAGGAAGGGAGGGAGGGAGGTAGGTAGAGAGGGAGCCTCACTACCCATCAGCAACAATATCCTTTCCATAATATGGAGGAGATGCGGTACAATAAATGGAAAAGAGAGAGAGAGAGAGAGAGTGAGTGAGAGAACCACAACCCTAAGACTATTTCCAGAACTGTAAGAGCTGTGACACCAGCCAAGACACAGAGAGAACTGAATCTTTCATAGCTGGACAAAACATCAGAGGAGACTTGGTCACAACATCGAAGATAACCAAACACATAAATAAAACTTTATCGAGGAAGCATATGTTTCAGTCCGCAGAAAACCAAGACATATAGACTGATGGTGGAAATATATATGACTCAGATAGGTTAAAGGAAGTACTTCTTGACTATAAACATAGTGAGCAAAGCGTGAATTAGAGGCAAGTAGGTGAAGGTGGACTCCATACACAGCTTAATAGAACATATGAGAAAGCACAGACGAGGGAGGAAGGGTCATTGCCCCCTTACGAAAATAAGACTTATTCCCATAGATTGTTTTGTAAATAAGGTCAGTAAGGGTGTGATACAGTACTTTGTGCTTTTATATAAAAGCGAGGAAGGCTTTTATATTAAAGTTTAACAACAAGGCTGCCATAGGCTAATTTAACAGCTACTGAGATGTGTGAGGAGATATCTCTCTGATTGGAAACAGATCACAACGGTGAGAGGAGAGAATTCTTAATGGCGGAAAGTTCCGAGAGTCGTACCTCAAGGATTTGTGTTGGGATTTATTTTTATTCCTGTTATATGTCGACGACCTTACAGAGGAAATATAAAATTTTGTGGATGATGCAAAATTTATGAGAATTTGAAACGAAGATTTCTGTGGACGACTACATGGGTGGTGTATGAATGTAGTGAGAGGGAGAGAGTAGTGAGAGGGAGAGAGTAGTGAGAGGGAGAGAGTAGTGAGAGAGAGAGAGAGAGAGAGAGAGAGAGAGAGAGGGAGAGAGAGAGAGAGAGAGAGAGAGAGAGAGAGAGAGAGAACCATAGGGAGGGACCTGGCTCTCAGTCACAGTGAAGGAGAAGGAGGAGGACCTGAGACCTTATATAACACCAAACTAGCCGTACGTGGAACACATTAACAAAATAAAGTCTGAAACGTGCACCAAACTTGCAAATATCAGGAAAAACCTTCAGGAACTTGGACACACAGCCCTTCAGATCACAATATATAGCCTACGTGAAACCAACTGTTGAGTATGCAGCGCTAGCAAGAAGTCCATGCCTGAAAAAAGAATATATAGAAAGTACATAAAAAAGCGACTAAAATTGTGCCAAGATTGAACGGGACTCATCGGAGGAAAGATGAATCTGAAGAAATATGATGATAACATACAACCTAACACACACACACACACACACACACACACACACACACGCCCAAATGAGCCAAAGAGATATTAGAAAGAACTTTTTTAGTGTCAGAGTGGTTGACAAATGGAATGCATTAGGAAGTAATGTGGTGGAGGCTGACTCCATACACAGTTTCAAGTGTAGATATGATAGAGCCCAGTAGGCTCAGGAATCTGTACACCTGTTGATTGACAGTTGAGAGGCGGGACCAAAGAGCCAGAGCTCAACCCCCGCAAGCACAACTAGGTGAGTACACACACACACACACACACAATGCACTTCCCTCACCCCCTCCCCCCCTTTCCCTGCCAGAAACACCCCTCCTCCAGTAAGTCCCTTACCCACCAGGGGGCCCCACTCATCCCTCCACAAACAAACAGTGTGTGTAAACACCATTGTTTGAGCCTCATCAACACTTGCGCCAACCGCAAACCACAACCACAAACCCCTTTTTTGGTTGGTATCTTTTTTGGTGTTCGCCACCGCAACGATGTCGTTGTCTCGTTAGTAGTTTGAGTCGTGATTGTTCGACCTGCTTCCTGGTTTAGGCGGGAATTGTTAAACGGGTTTAGGTATGATGGTTTTAGAACATGGTTTATATTCTGTGTTTGTCCGTGTGTGTGTGTGTGTGTGTGTGTGTGTGTGTGTGTGTGTGTGTGTGTGTGTGTGTGTGTGTGTGTGTGTGTGTGTGTTCACCTAAGTGTAATTACCTAAGTGTAGTTTCAGGATGAGAGCTACGCTCGTGGTGTCCCGTCTTCCCAGCACTCTTTTGTGTGTGTGTGTGTGTGAGACAAGTTCGGGATGGCTAAGGAGAGCTGAGTGTGTACTCATCTACCTGTGTTTGTCGAGAGTTAGCTCCACAGTCCCGACTTTGCGTGTCCGAGTTCTATAGCCTGTGTCTGAACATCTTTGATCTCTAGTCCTGTATTTTCCCCTTATAGTTCCATTTCCTTTCTGTCCATTTTCTTACATCCTACTTGTTTATCTGCGTCTCTGCCCTCACTGTATGTTTCTGCTTAATGTATATGCTCTGAGTCTATATATTTCATCGATGCCCCTGAGTATTTTGTATATCTGGATCATGTCTCTTCTTAGCTTAGCAAATGGTGCTGTGATGTGATTGTTTATGTACCTCGGTAGGTGGGAGTCGATACACACAGAAATCACAATAGCGTGATGCATCAAATGAACAAATCCACAAGGGCCGTGATGAGGGGTTTCAGCGTCTGGGATCATCCCAGGCATAAGTTCGAACCCTCATCACGGCCTTTGTGGATTTGTTCATGGGTGTCTACTCCTAGCTGATTTCCTCTGACACTGACAAGGTGCTGTCTTCAGTGTGTAATGCTTCTCTGGTCCCCTTACGCATCTTATCTTTTACCCAGAGTAAAATATCCACTCCCCCCCCCCTAGAGAACGAGGGGGGATATCCCCCCCCCCTCGTTCTATCACCTGCTTGTACAAGAGCCTCTTGTACCGGAACATGGGATGGGAGCCGGTCGGCCGAGCGGACAGCACGCTGGACTTGTGATCCTGTGGTCTCGGGTGCGATCCCAGGCGCCGGCGAGAAATAATTGGCAGAGTTTCTTTCACCCTATGCCCCTGTTACCTAGCAGTAAAATAGGTACCTGGGTGTTAGTCAGCTGTCACGGGCTGCTTCCTGGGAGTGGAGGCCTGGTCGAGGACCGGGCCGCGGGGACACTAAAAGCCCCGAAATCATCTCAAGATAACCTCAAGAACAACGCCAAATGCCTCTAGAAAATCTAATACGATGCAGTAAGCCCTTAACTCATTCTGTCTTACATGAATAGCTTTTCTTATTAAAACTACTCAATAGCTCGGTCGATAGAGCTTCGGTCTCACACGCCTGGGGGTACATTGTTCGAGTCTCCAAGAGCCCCGGTGAATGGAATGTATAATGGAAGATTTTCTACTACTACTGACAGGGTAAATTAACAGCCAAACGAGGTAATAAACCATTATATAATCCATTAACATTCAAGATGTTAATGTTAAGAGACGTTTAGACAAATATGAAAAACAAATAAAGACAAGATAGAGAAGATTCACTGATACAAGCAAGAAAAGGATCACCAAAATAAGATGTATAGATACATAGAGGTTATCTTGAGATGATTTCGGGGCTTAGTGTCCCCGCGGCCCGGTCCTCGACCAGGCCTCCACCCCCAGGAAGCAGCCCGTGACAGCTGACTAACTCCCAGGTACCTATTTACTACTACGTAACAGTAGCATCAGGGGTGAAAGGAACTCTGCCCATTGTTTCTCGCCGGCGCCCGGGATCGAACCCGGGACCACAGAATCACGCGTCCAGTGTTCTGTCCGCTCAGCCACCGGCTCCCCAAACACAAGATCTACACAATTCGACAGAGAGAACACCGGCGGAAGAACACCGGTAGCAGAACACTTTAACCATAGCGATACGACACTTACGCTGGGCAGAAAGAACAAGGGCACGGGGTCCAGCCTCACCTGGGAAAAAAAATGGAGGTTGGTGTTCTGTGGATACAAGGTTCAGTGTTCCTGAGGTTCTAAGACCTCAGTGTTCACAAGGGGTGGAGAGTACACCTCAGTGTTCACAAGGGGAGGAGAGTACACCTCAGTGTTCACAAGGGGTGGAGAGTACACCTCAGTGTTCACAAGGGGAGGAGAGTACACCTCAGTGTTCACAAGGGGTGGAGAGTACACCTCAGTGTTCACAAGAGGGGGAGAGTACACCTCAGTGTTCACAAGGGGTGGAGAGTACACCTCAGTGTTCACAAGGGGAGGAGAGTACACCTCAGTGTTCACAAGGGGTGGAGAGTACACCTCAGTGTTCACAAGGGGTGGAGAGTACACCTCAGTGTTCACAAGGGGAGGAGAGTACACCTCAGTGTTCACAGGGGAGGGAGAGTACACCTCAGTGTTCACAAGGGGTGGAGAGTACACCTCAGTGTTCACAAGGGGTGGAGAGTACACCTCAGTGTTCACAAGGGGTGGAGAGTACACCTCAGTGTTCACAAGGGGAGGAGAGTACACCTCAGTGTTCACAGGGGAGGGAGAGTACACCTCAGTGTTCACAAGGGGTGGAGAGTACACCTCAGTGTTCACAAGGGGTGGAGAGTACACCTCAGTGTTCACAGGGGGTGGAGAGTACACCTCAGTGTTCACAAGGGGAGGAGAGTACACCTCAGTGTTCACAAGGGGTGGAGAGTACACCTCAGTGTTCACAAGGGGTGGAGAGTACACCTCAGTGTTCACAAGGGGAGGGAGAGAACACCTCAGTGTTCACAAGGGGAAATAATTATCACAATTGCTACCACAATTACAAACTTGTAATTTTCCTAAAATATTCAGAACTGTGTGAGAACACTCTCTGAATTTTTTTTTTTTGGGGGGGGTGAGGTGGAGAAGGAGGGGGAGGGAGGGAGGCAAGGGGGGGGGCAAGGGGGGGGGGCATAAAGTTAATCGCATCGGCGACTTTTATTTCAAACACGAATTAATTACTGAAATCTAAATTAGAGCACAACTTTTAACGCTGACATTTTTTTTTTATCAAATTAATGCCAAGTGTAAATTAAAATAATTTTATGTTTTTATATATGAAGAGAGAATCATTGGGCACTCACTCTCGCACACGCGCACATACACACATATATATATATATATATATATATATATATATATATATATATATATATATATATATATATATATATATATATGTGTGTGTGTGTGTGTGTGTGTGTGTGTGTGTGTGTGTGTGTACCTAGTTGTACTTGCAGGGGTTGAGCTCTGGTTCTTTGGTCCCGCCTCTCAACTGTCAATCAACTAATGTACAGGTTCCTGACCTTATTGGGCTCTATCATATCTACACTTGAAGCTGTGTATGGAGTCAGCCTCCACTACATCACTGCCTAATGTATTCCATTTATCAACTACTCTGACACCGAAAAAATCTTTCTAAAGTCTCTGTGGCTCATTTAGGCACTCAATTTCCACCTGTGTCCCCTTGTGCGTGTGCTCCTGGTGTTAAATAGTCTGCCTTTATCTACCCTATCAATTCCTCTGAGCGTCTTGTATGTGGTGATCATGTCCCTCTTAAATCTTCTGTCTCCCAGTGACGTGAGGTTTAATTCCCGTAGTCTTTCCTCGTACCTCATACCTCTCAGCTCAGGTACTAGTCTGGTGGCAAACTTTTGAACCTTTTCCAGCTTAGTCTTATGCTTGACCAAATATGGACTCCATGCTGGAGCCGCAAACTCCAGGATTGGTCTGACGTATGTGGTATACAAAGTTCAGAATGATTCCTTACACAAGTTTCTAAAAGCCGTTCTTATGTTGGCCAACCGGGCATATGCCGCTGATGTTATCCTCTTGATATGTGCTTCAGGGGACAGGTCTGGCGTGATATCAACCCCCAGATCTTTCTCTCTCTTTGACTCTTGAAGTATTTCATCTCCCAAATGATACCTTGTATCTGGCCTCCTGCTCCCTAAACCTACCTTCATTACATTACATTTGCTCGGGTTAAACTCTAACAACCACTTGTTCGACCATTCCTGCAGCTTGTCCAGGTCTTCTTGAAGTCTCAAGCTGTCCTCCTCTGTCTTTATCCTTCTCATAATTTTGGCGTCGTCAGTAAACATTGAGAGGAATGAGTCTATACCCTCCGGGAGATCATTTACATATATCAGAAACAGGATAGGTCAGAGTACAGAGCCCTGTGGGACTCCACTGGTGACTTCACGCCAATCTGAGGTCTCACCTCTCACTGTAACTCTCTGCTTCCTATTGCTTAGGTACTCCCTTACCCACTGGAGCACCCTACCAGCTACACCTGCCTGTTTCTCCAGCTTATTCATCAGCCTCTTATGGGGTACTGTGTCAAAGGCTTTCCGACAGTCCAAGGAAATGCAGTCCGCCCAGCCTTCTCTTTCTTGCTTAATCTTTGTCACCTGATCGTAGAATTCTATTAAGCCTGTAAGGCAAGATTTACCCTCCCTGAACCTTTATATACATAAATGTGTGTGTGTGTGTGTGTCCGTCCTGCATCCCTGGCTTTAGCACTCTCCTCTCTGCCTCTCCAAATGGATGAAATGCAATTCCCACAATACTGTGGTTGAGAATTTATGCATATATATATATATATATATATATATATATATATATATATATATATATATATATATATATATATATATATATATATATATATGTATATATATATATATATATATATAACACTGGCCACATAGTTTAAGCCATACAAACTCCAGAATCATAACTTCACCCCACAAATAACAAATATACATGTATATAAATACCGACTCAGCACTGACTGCCGTACACAATAATTCCCATGTGAGAAAATTAAATTCAGACCCCCGGTTGGCAGTCTCCGTTGGGACACCCATTCTCGGAATTTACGATTAATATTGGTACATGCAGAGGCCGCTACGAGAGAGGGGGGAAGAGTAGGGCGCGTGTCTCAACAATAAATTTCAAAATTTGTGTGTGTGTGTGTATGTGTGTGTGTGTGTGTGTATGTGTATGTGTGTGTGTGTGTGTGTGTGTGTGTGTGTGTGTGTGTGTACTCACCTAGTTACTCACCTAGTTGTGCTTGCGGGGGTTGAGCTCTGGCTCTTTGGTCCCGCCTCTCAACCGTCAATCAACAGGTGTACAGATTCCTGTGTGTGTGTGTATGTGTGTGTGTGTGGGTACAGGTTATTCGAGTCTTTTGCATTCTTTCATGTGTACCTGTGAAACTGTGTATGGAGCCAGCTCCACTTCATTCACTTCATTCACTGCATTTCATTCAAAACTCTGACGGTGGAAAAATACTTTTCAATATCTGGCTCATTAGGGGTACTTTTCCACCTATGCCCCCCCCCCCCCACCTGTTTCTGTACCACCATTTCCAAATACAGCAATTTGAACTTGTTTGCCCTATTAGCCTGATAAATTTGTATATAGTGATCATGTCTCCCCTAAATCCCCTATCCTCCGGTATGTAAGATCGTCAGTGATTCCATGCATTGTCTGTTGATCTTTTCTCAACTTCTTTACTTCTTTCAAACGCCTTCTTTCAATAGCATTTACTTCTTTCAATAGCATTTCTCCTTGGCCAATATGTAGTGATGAAGCACCTGAAATATGACGTTCGTATTACTGAGTTTCGACAAACTTTTATTTTGTTAATTATTTTAAATCGCGACATAATATAAGATC
>NC_091184.1:31312420-31324920 GCF_040958095.1 Procambarus clarkii | reverse complement strand
CAGGTATCCTTTGGAGGTGCTTATCCAGTTCTATCTTGAACACTGTGAGGGGTCGGCCAGTTATGCCCCTTATGTGTAGTGGAAGCGTGTTGAACAGTCTCGGGCCTCTGATGTTGATAGAGTTCTCTCTCAGAGTACCTGTTGCACCTCTGCTTTTCAACGGGGGTATTCTGCACATCCTGCCATGTCTTCTGGTCTCATGTGATGTTATTTCTGTGTGCAGGTTTGGGACCAGCCCCTCAATTATTTTCCACGTGTAAATTATTATGTATCTCTCCCGCCTGCGCTCAAGGTAGTACAGATTTAGGCTCTTTAGTCGGTCCCAGTAATTTAGATGTTTTACTGAGTGGATTCTAGCAGTTAAGGATCTCTGCACGCTCTCCAGGTCAGCAATTTCTCCAGCTTTGAAAGGGGCTGTCATTGTGCAGCAGTACTCCACTCTAGAGAGCACAAGCGTTTTGAAAAGTATCATCATCGGTACAGCATCGGTCATTGGATGAGGCCGTCCAGGAAACAGGTGATTGAAGAACCATACCCATAGAGACTCAGGCCCAGACTGACTACACTTTCGTTGATGTAACAGCACCTCGCCTAGGACCCCTTTCAGCTCTGTGATTGGTTCCCCCCCCCCTTCAGCTGAGGACGCGCCGTGATTGGCTCCCCCCCTCTCTGAATGATGACGAGCCGGGGATCAGCTGATAGATGTCAACAATTCAGACGAAAGAGGGTTGTCAGGTGAGATTGAATGGAATTCAGTCTAGCAGAAATGAGCGCCGACTCAGGCCTTAGGGCTGGCGACTACGGCTTTAATAATGGGGAATTTATTTTATAGGATGGAAAAATGGAGAGAGGGAGGGGGCTGGGATGGAGTGAAGGGAAGGAAGGGAGCGACTGGAAAAGGAAGGGAAGGGAATTAACAAGAGGAAGAAGGTGAATGAAACATACAGTATGTTGGTCATTTAGAGAGAGAGAGAGAAAGAGAAAGAGAGAGAGAGAAAAAAGAGAGACACACTAGCTACCCACACCAGAACCACAACACGAGGTAGGGACCTCGTAGCCTGGTGGATAGCGCGCAGGACTCGTAATTCTGTGGCGCGGGTTCGATTCCCGCACGAGGCAGAAACAAATGGGCAAAGTTTCTTTCACCCTAAGTGCCCCTGTTACCTAGCAGTAAATAGGTACCTGGGAGTTAGTCAGCTGTCACGGGCTGCTTCCTGGGGTGTGTGTGTGTGTGTGGTGTGGGAAAAAAAAAAAAGTAGTTAGTAGTTAGTTAGTAAACAGTTGATTGACAGTTGAGAGGCGGGCCGAAAGAGCAAAGCTCAACCCCCGCAAAACACAACTAGTAAACACACACACTACTACCCAAGGGAATATGCAAAATGTCAAACACATAATGTCCGCCAGCAAAAATCTTGTATTTGAGTGAGTGAAAACTCTGTTTACAACGTATGAAATAAGTGTTTACGTCAGACTGAGTGAATGTCCACGTCACGTTGAGGAAGTGTTCCCATCACGGTGAGAAAGTGCTTACCTCAAGCTTATGAATTCCTTAAACAAGTCGGACAAAAAAATATTTGCACGCCCGACTTTCAAAAAAATAACGAAGAGGATATTATTGGTAAAATAAGGCATCGCACTGGAGGAATCTGACTGGTTAATGCTCTGATTGGCTAGAGCTCTGACTGGCTAGAGGTCTGATTGGCTAGTGCTCTGACTGACTAGTCCTCTGACTGGCTAGTGCTCTGACTGGCTAGTGCTCTGATTGACTAGTGCTCTGACTGGCTAGTGCTCTGATTGGCTAGTGTTCTGTCTGGCTAGAGGTCTGATTGGCTAGTGCTCTGACTGGCTAGTCCTCTGACTGGCTAGTGCTCTGACTGGCTAGAGGTCTGATTGGCTAGTGCTCTGACTGGCTAGTGCTCTGATTGGCTAGTGCTCTGACTGGCTAGTGCTCTGACTGGCTAGAGGTCTGATTGGCTAGTGCTCTGACTGGCTAGAGGTCTGATTGGCTAGTGCTCTGACTGGCTAGTCCTCTGACTGGCTAGTGCTCTGACTGGCTAGAGGTCTGATTGGCTAGTGCTCTGACTGGCTAGAGGTCTGATTGGCTAGTGCTCTGACTGGCTAGTGCTCTGACTGGCTAGAGGTCTGATTGGCTAGTGCTCTAACTAACTAGTGCTCTGACTGGCTAGAGATCTGACTGGCTAGTCCTCTGACTGGCTAGTGCTCTGCCTGGCTAGTGCTTCTATTGGTTAGTGCTCTGATTGGCTAGTGCTTTGACTAATACTCTAATTGGCTGGAGGTCTGACTCTCTTGTGCTCTGATTGGCTAATGCTCTGACTGACTAATATTCTAATTTGCTGGAGGTCTGACTGGCTAGTGTTCTGATTGGCTAGAGCTCTGATTAACTGGTGCTAGGACTTGATTGTGCTCTGATTGGTAAGTGTTCTAACTGGCTAATGTTCTGATTGGCTAGTGTTATGATTGGCTAATGTTCTGACTGGCTATTGCTCTGATTGGCTAGTGCTCTGATTGACTAGTGTTCTGATTGGCTAGTGCTTTGACTGGCTAGTGCTCTGACTGGATAGTGCTCTGATTGGCAAGTGCTCTGATTGGCTAGTGCTCTGACTGGCTAGAGGTCTGATTTGCTAGTGCTCTGACTGACTAGTCCTCTGACTGGCTAGTGCTCTGACTGGCTAGTGCTTTGATTGGTTAGTGCTCTGATTGATAATAATTGAGCTCTAACTAATACTCTAATTGATGATAGAGCTCTGACTAATACTCTAATTGGCTGGAGGTCTGACTGGCTTGTGCTCTGATTGGCTAGTGCTCTGACTGGCTAGTGTTCTAATGATGACGTCACAACATACGTTTATACACAACAGATATACACAACAGACCAACATACTCGCCATACAAGATATTCACAGGGAACAGGGCCCCCCCGAACATACGCAACATACAAACATACGCAAAATCAGCCCCAAATCCGCATCAATCAGATGCAATGGACAGACAGACGCATCCAAGAGGCGAACGAACAATCAGAACAGCAGACAGATGAATGTGAAATGAATCAGATGAACGAATAAGCAGACACCAGCGAAAGGAGACCAGCGGGTTGTCACTCAGCTAATAAAGTTTGCCGTATACCTGTCACTCAACCAATAAGGTTTACCGTATACCTGTCAATCAGTAAAGTTTCCCGTATACCTGTCACTCAACCAATAAAGTTTCCTCGTATACCAGTCACTCAACCAATAAAGTTTGTCGTATACCTGTCACTCAACCAATAAAATTTCCCGTGTACCTGCCTCCTAACTCGAATTTACCTGACACCCAAGTCAAGTTAACCCCCCACCCGCCACCCCCTATCCCCTATCCTTACAGCTCCTAATTCCTAATTCTATCCTAAATTCTATCCTAATTCCTCCCTCCACCAATCCCTGATATTTTCCCTTTTTTCGCAATTCGTTTTTTTTAACTTCAAGGTAACGGAAACAGCTATCAACGCTCCTTCCTGTGTTCGATGGAACGCTGATTCGAACCCAGACCCGGAATCACAGTTCCAGAATCTGCCACTCCAGCGCCACCATTTTCTGCACTGAATCCGTCAAAATAAAGGCATCAATAAGAGGCTTCTTGAAGAGAGGTTTTTGTAGCTTTATGAGATGAGTTAATTTATGCGAGGAAAGAGAGCTGTCAAGGAGAGAGAGAGAGAATAAATTAGGGGGGAAAGGACACGAAAAGACTTAAAACGAAAACGGGAGAGAGATAGACCGACAAAGTAGGACAATGAGGGAGTAAAAATTACACAGCAAAACGTAGTCATCAAAGAGCACTAACCAACTCACAGGGAAAAAATTATATATAAAAACTGTTTAAAATACTTTAAATCTGAGGGTGAAAAATATATGACTCCCCATCACTGACTACGTGTGTTCGCTTACCTCGTGGTGGTGTTCTGGCTACGGCTTCGTCGAGAACCCTATACCAGGTATAAGGTATATATCTATACCTTTCTATAGCCTGATATGTAGTTTTATGTAATTCTAAATACCAACGACATATCAATATATATATGACATGGATTAGCAGTCAGGGAAAGTAAAATAATTCCAGTTGGGTAGCAGTTAGTTGATTCTGTAATCTCTCCTTACTTAGGCTGCTCATAGCATGGCGGATAGAGTTTGTTTCCCACTCGTAGGGTCGGGGATTCGAGTCTACTAGTGCCCAGATGAATGAATTGTTTATATCCTTGCCCTAACTCAAACCCAGTTCGACATTGACACAATTAGAGCGAAAGCCATTGGAAGGAGAAGTTAATTTTTATTAAGACGGTGATCTCAGATGATGAGCGAGTCTGTTGTCTGCGGTGCCTGGTGGCACTCTCGAGGTATTGGCACAGTGCCACGCTGGGTGTCGCTGGAAGCCCAATGAGAAAGAGACAACGAAGGAGAGAGAAGAGGAGGGAGAGAGAGAACGAGAGAGAGAGAATTATGAACAATGCAGAAAACCGTGAGTCAAAGTCACTGTCACCTCTAGTTTTGACGTAATGGTCCAACTTCGTCGATAGGCCAAAACTTGGCACTTGTAACATAAGGCGCTCAGCCATCAAGAGCCTCTTGCTTGCAAATGTTGCCTTTCTCAAGTCCATCTCTTCATTAGCGATCTTCCATTCCTTGGCTGGTGAGCATCACTTACAGATATAGATATAGATGCATATAGATATACAGATACGCGTGAAATCAAGTCTACTGACTATATGAAGGCTCTGGCACATAGTTGGCTAAACCTGTTTATTTCACGATAGTTATTTAGAATTAAATTTAGTTTGATGGTGCAGGCGAAGGACAGGAGCAGAAAAGTGTGGTAAATTCGGGGGAAAGAGAAAGTCAAGGATAAATTAGACAGCGGAGGGAATAGAGAGCAAACAAAGGAGGAACAGGAAGAGAGACCGATAAAACAAGAGAAAATCAACAACAAATTTAAAGTAGATTGTTAACTTAAAAAAGAGAGAATACAGAGAAGAGGGAAGACGAGAGAAAGAATAAGAAAACAAGGAGAAAACAGCAGACGCAGAAAAACAGAGAATAGGGAAGTAGAGTCGTGTGGTCTAGTGGTTAAAGAACCAGGTACGTCATGGTGTATAGTGCTGCTGGCTGTCTGGGTTCGAATCCTTCTGGGGTGTGTGGAGTTTTCAGTGTTTTATATATATATATATATATATATATATATATATATATATATATATATATATATATATATATATATATATATATATATATATATATATATATATGTCGTACCTAGTAGCCAGAACGCACTTCTCAGCCTACTATGCAAGGCCCGATTTGCCTAATAAGCCAAGTTTTCATGAATTAATTGTTTTTCGACTACCTAACCTACCTAACCTAACCTAACCTAACTTTTTCGGCTACCTAACCTAACCTAACCTAACCTATAAAGATAGGTTAGGTTAGGTTAGGTAGGGTTGGTTAGGTTCGGTCATATATCTACGTTAATTTTAACTCGAATAAAAAAAAATTGATCTCATACATAATGAAATGGGTAACTTTATCATTTCATAAGAAAAAAATTAGAAAAAATATATTCATTCAGGAAAACTTGGCTTATTAGGCAAATCGGGCCTTGCATAGTAGGCCCAGAAGTGCGTTCTGGCTACTAAGTACGACGTATATGTATATATATATATATATATATATATATATATATATATATATATATATATATATATATAAATATATATATATATCCCTTCTTGAGAGATGAGGAGAGCATTTTGATACATCAAAACAAAGATAGTAATACATATTTTCAAAGTTTTTTGGGTGGAAAATCAATTGCAGGGACCAAGTAATTATTAAAAGATGGCAGCAAGCCAGGAGGACCAGGTAGCTGGCAGGACCACGGAATTCTTTTCCTTTAGGGAAAAGAGGGGAAGCCATTTGGTTGACTTTCCTTGCCAAAAGAGGAAGAAGCAGGCTGGAAAGGGTTGGTGGACGCAATGCATCATACAATATCAGATACCATCACAGCCGGAGATGGATGGCAGGGCCGGCTGGAAGAAGGTGGATATCAGCAGTGGCTGCGAGGGGTAGGTAGGATGGGGAGGAGCAAGGGTGGATAAAAGTGGTGAATGTGAATGGAAAAATGGAGGAGGTAGCGTGGGTATTAGAAGTGCTAAGAGATGGGACACTTCTGGCTTCCGACCGTGGTGATGCCAGGCATTATCAGGTGAAGCAGAAATGGCATTATCAGCGAGATTCTGGAAGCTGTTCCGAACCCGGGGTCCGACAGTCTGTTGGACCCCAGTTATCACAAGCCAAGCCTGGGGCCAGGCTGGGCTTGGAGAGAAGAACGACTCTCCCAGAGCCTCCTCCAAGTACGAAACTGTGCTGGGCAGAAGTTTTGGATGGGCAGCATGTCCATAAATTATGTCTGGAAAGAGGCCTTGCCTTGGTGTCTTGCCTCCAAGGAGAGAATATTTTCCTTGTGTACGTGGGAGAGGATGAACTACGCCATCATCCTGTGTGTGTGTGTAGGAGCTGCAGGATGAGCAGCACCGTAATTAATGGCATGTTGACCACACCACACACTAGAAAATGAAGGGACGACGACGTTTCGGTCCATCCTGGACCGAAACTCAATCGACTTGAGAATGGTCCAGGACGGACCGAAACGTCGTCGTCCCTTCATTTTCTAGTGTGTGGTCTGGTCAACATATTTCAGCCACGTTACTGTGACTCATCATCTGCTTAATGGCATGAACAGGAAGACATTCACAAGAATCATTGTCACACAGGGGACTATTTAACGCCTCACTACGACAGGTTGCAGCTCCATGGCCAAACTTTAAGCAAATATTCCATTGGCACGAGATAACAGATATGGAAAAGGAGCGTGTCAAAGGTAATCTCTCCGATTGAGAAGGGTCGAACAACTTTACAGTGAGGGGGGAGGAATAGATGAATATGTCTATCTGAAGATCCAAGTGTCTCTGGACTTTTAAGACAGCTTGCGTGTCATCATGGCAATCTCTGAGATCCCTTCGTACAATAATGACACTTGAATGGGAAACAATAATCCAAACATTGATGTTCAAACATTCTTAGTAACGCCAAGTAGGACCTCGCCAACATGTAGGATAGCTACAAGGAAGCCAACCTATCCCCGTGAGTGGACTCCAACAACACACGGACCATATCACCTTGAACGAAAGGTAATACCCGAACCAGAACACCTGACCAGATGGCGATTCAACTGAAAATCATCATAGCAACGCCGGTCTATCAGCACACGCTAGATCACAATATTTGGTCAACACCGGTGACCCAAACATGTACTGAGTCTTCGTTTACAACGAAGACTCCCCAATAGCAAAGGTTGGCAAACGGTGCCGACATGACAATCATTGAGACAATACAAGCGGGTGACCGCCGACAATGCTGTCGCTGCCACTGCCATACAGGCGACAGAGGCAGGATTATACAGGTGAACCGAGGATTGGAACGGTGACACAAGGGCTGAACCAAGATAGGGCCTAACACAGCAAGAACCGCGGAGGCAAGCAGGATGTGAATCCTTAGATAAACCGATCATCCTCGAGTCACACTCGAAGTCCAGGTCGTCCACCATAGGAGCCTGAGTGGGAGTAAGAGTGTCTTCACCCCCCCACCCCTGTCACCCACCATGAAGCCCAACAGCTTAAGCACTCGGGCAAACCAAGATAGGAATACTGACTCTAGTCAGACCCAAAGTCCAACCGGGTCGCTAGCCAGACTACCACAATGGTTCAGAAGAGGGACAGGACCAGAGAACCTCTCGTCTTTTCCTTTTCCCTCCACCGAAGAAGCGTGTTGTTGGCCCATACGAGCAGCAGCCCTTGGTAGCCTTCCACATGAAGGGAAATTGGAGATATATGGGTCTCCCTGCACGGCCACGCGCGGGCACCAAACCGCAAGATGTATATCGTTTGTGTGCTGCTACAACAGGCAGGAAACGGGACTAGGACTACGGGCTCTCCATAACCCGTGCTACTTGGAACTTTTTTTTCCAGGTAGCGAATCTTTAACAACAACAACAACAACGGTACTAGGAGCCCATCACTGCAGCCCAGTCACTGCAGCCCAGTCACTGCAGCCCAATCACTGCAGCCTAGTCACTTCACCCCAATCACTGCAGGCCAGATACTGCAGCCTAATTACTGACCTAGTTAGCAAGGCCACACAGATTATCCAAGATAGTCGTCAGAGGAGGATTGGCGCGTCAGAAGGCATACCAAGAAAGGCTTGGGGGACAACTCCACTCTCCCCCCCCCCCGACCTGTCCCTGAGGCCTTCATGCTAAAATATGTTGATTTGAGTTGCCTGGATGTTGCCTCTTGGGACCCGGTTCTCCTGCATTACTCTAACTCACCGTCAACTCTCCACCAGAGAAGTGTTGAATGGGGATTACTCTGCAATAAGCTACTGTTGAATGGGGATTACAATAAGCTACTGTTGAATGGGGATTACTCTGCAATAAGCTACTGTTGAATGGGGATTACTCTGCAATAAGCTACTGTTGAATGGGGATTACTCTGCAATAAGCTACTGTTGAATGGGGATTACAATAAGCTACTGTTGAATGGGGATTACAATAAGCTACTGTTGAATGGGGATTACTCTGCAATAAGCTACTGTTGAATGGGGATTACTCTGCAATAAGCTACTGTTGAATGGGGATTACTCTGCAATAAGCTACTGTTGAATGGGGATTACTCTGCAATAAGCTACTGTTGAATGGGGATTACTCTGCAATAAGCTACTGTTGAATGGGGATTACTCTACAATAAGCTACTGTTGAATGGGGATTACAATAAGCTACTGTTGAATGGGGATTACAATAAGCTACTGTTGAATGGGGATTACTCTGCAATAAGCTACTGTTGAATGGGGATTACTCTGCAATAAGCTACTGTTGAATGGGGATTACTCTACAATAAGCTACTGTTGAATGGGGATTACAATAAGCTACTGTTGAATGGGGATTACAATAAGCTACTGTTGAATGGGGATTACTCTACAATAAGCTACTGTTGAATGGGGATTACTCTACAATAAGCTACTGTTGAATGGTTTCCTATTAATTACCGGTATATGTGATTCAAGAGACAGTGTAATTTCCAATCCACCCCCCAATCCACCCACTCTAGAGGACTTTCCACAGCCTCTATCCATTATAGATCATACTAGTTTGCCTCTCAGAGGAGTTATGATCGCGACATGTAAGATATTTTAAGGGAAATATTGTAAACAAGAACAGCCTCTTTAAATTTTGAGAAAGTAGGATAAGATGGTATAGGTGGAAGCTGAACACACAAATGAGCGAAAGAAATTTAAGGAGAAACTCGTGCCTTGTAGAAATGATTTTAAGGTGAAAAGTACTGAGTAAAGAAGCTGCCTCGTATGGGCCAATAGGCCTCCTGCAGTTACCTTTGTTCTTATGTTCTTATGTTCTTAAGAAGTTGTTGAAGCCACCTCCAACCTAATGGCCAAATTCGACAAATAATTCGGACGTCAGAAAACATATGTTACCAACGCTGGATTTGTGATCCTGTGGTCCTAGGTTCGATCCCAGGCGCCGGCGAGAAACAATGGGCAAAGTTTCTTTCACCCTATGCCTCTGTTACCTAGCAGTAGAATAGGTACCTGGGTGTTAGTTAGCTGTCACGGGCTGCTTCCTGGAGGTGGAGGCCTGGTCGAGGACCGGGCCGCGGGGACACTAAAAAGCCCCGAAATCATCTAAAGATAACCTCAAGATAACCAACGAAGAACGTCGCATTTCGATCGTATGCGTTACCTACGGCCAAAAATGGTCATACTAGAAAATGGAAGCGGCTGGCGAAAGTGACGTACTGTCCCGTTTTCTGTTTTAGGTCCTCTTGGTAGTTACGATAAAGGTACTTTAAATTGACCGTTTCTTGACGTTACGAAGCCTTAAGAGGCCGGGCTGATGTAACAACACAACATATACTACAAGGCTGGTAGGCTGGGCATGAAGAGCCTAGACTTCCCTTCTCCAGAGGCACTGTTAGGTGTGTACTATTAATCAAGTGCCCCCCCCCCCTCCACCATCACCAACAGCCCTGTGGTCCTCCGTTATACACGTTGTGATCTGAGACCAGATTCACGAAGCAGTTACGCAAGCACTTACGAACGTGTACATCTTTCCTCAATCTTTTGACGGCTTTGGATACATTTATTAAACAGTTTACAAGCATGAAAACTTCCCAATCAACTGTTGCTATTGTAATAAACAGCCTCCTGGTGCTTCGGAGCTCATTGACTGTTTAATAACTGTAAACAAAGCTACCACTGATTTTTTCAATCTTTGACGGCTTTGGTTACATTTATTATACAGTTTACACTCATGAAAACTTGCCAATCAACTGTTGTTATTGTTATAAACAGCCTCCTAGTGCTTCGCAGCTCATTAACTGTTTAATAACCGTAAACAAAGCCGCCAAAGATTGAGAAAAGATATACAGGTTCGTAAGTGCTTGCGTAACTGCTTCGTGAATCTAGCCACTGGACCCCACCTGGGAACCTGTCCCAATAAGCCCTAAATGATGTTTATTTAGCCGGCTCCGACTACTCTAGGCTTCACGTTACAGTTGAAAACCTCTCCCTTTCTTAACTTACATCGACCACAAGAAAATGTTAAGTTGGGAAGCTGACGAACTTAGCGAGTACATCTTGGGAACAAGAAGGGAAAACAGTGATGGAGAACTTAGACTCGGGAGAGCTAAGTTGGGGGATAAGTTGGTCTACGTCAACTGCCTCCCTAGTGGTCAATAGTGTTTTTATTTAGAGAAGGTAGTGACTTGTTTTGCCTTAGTTTGCCTCAAGTTTAAGGGAAGTAACTTTGATTATCAAAGGTTTATCTGGCTTTTGGAATCTCGTGATTCATGGGTTGTGTGTGTGTGTGTGTGTGTGTGTGTGTACTTACCTAGTTGTGCTTGCGGGGGTTGAGCTCTGGCGCTTTGGTCCCGCCTCTCATCTGTCAATCAACTGGTGTACAGATTCCTGAGCTCTATGTGTGTAGGCGTGTGTGTGTGTGTGTGTATGTGTGTGTGTGTGTGTGTGTGTGTGTGTGTGTGTGTGTGTGTGTGTGTGTGTGTGTGTGTGTGTGTGTGTGTGTACTTACCTAGTTGTGCTTGCGGGAGTTGAGCTCTGGCGCTTTGGTCCCGCCTCTCAACTGTCAATAACTGGTGTACAGATTCCTGAGCTCTAGGTGTGTGTGTGTGTGTGTATGTGTGTGTGTGTGTTTACTAGTGACATTCATACAAACCAATCCCTGTCCCTTAATTGTGTAATTCGTATGTTTATCTCCCTACTTCCATTAAGAAACATTTATTGCTTCGTTATTAAAAAATTATCCTCCTCCTCCGATGGATTTCTACGGTAATATCCTTCTCTCCTTACAGCCTTCTATTGTATGTTATCCTTGTTGTATCCCCAGTCTGTCTGTCTGTCTGTCTGTCAAACAGATCCTTATCTCATCCTAAAATCCTTATCGCTTCCAAAATGCTATATAGTCGTAATGCCTTGGCTCTTTCTCCTGATTGTTCTCTCCCGTTCCCCTCTACCCAATCGCATGTTCTCACATTCTAGTCACACTCCCTCTTTCTCCCTTCCTCTTCCACACTTCTACTCTCTCTCTCTCTCTCTCTCTCTCTCTCTCTCTCTCTCTCTCTCTCTCTCTCTCTCTCTCTCTCTCTCTCTCTCTCTCTCTCTCTTTCTGTCTCTCTCTCTGTCTCTCTCTCTCTCTCTCTCTCTCTCTCTCTCTCTCTCTCTCTCTCTCTCTCTCTCTCTCTCTCTCTCTCTCTCTCTCTCTCTCTCTCTCTCTCTCTCTCTCTCTCTCTCTCTCTCTCTCTCTCTCTCTCTCTCTCTCTCTCTCTCTCTCTCTCTCTCTCTCTCTCTCTCTCTCTCTCTCTCTCTTTCTGTCTCTCTCTCTCTCTCTCTCTCTCTCTCTCTCTCTCTCTCTCTCTCTCTCTCTCTCTCTCTCTCTCTCTCTCTCTCTCTCTCTCTCTCTCCCCCTCCCTCTCTCTCTCTCTGTTCCTGTGTTCTGCCTCAGCCCGGATCAACAGATCATTCCAGTATTGTTCGTTGTCGCATTATTCATATCCTTTTGTAGCTTTTCTTTGTCTTCCGTCTTCATTTTCATTTTTTTTTTATTCTTTCTTTATTTACAAAAATCTGAAACAATGAGTATGTAGCAAAAACAAGCGCAGTGGGCTGGCTGCTCAGTCTGTTCACAGGCGAAAGGTCCCGAGTTCGACTCCTGCTGTAGGGGAAGTGTATTGAGAAAGCTTTCCTTTCAACTGCTGTCTTTGTTCAGCTGGAAGTATATATGTTGGAATTCAGAAGACTAAGCTGGGAGACATATTGGAACTCACAGCCTTAAAGAGCAACGGACAAGGACAAGGAGGACAAGGACAA
>NC_091184.1:31279920-31304920 GCF_040958095.1 Procambarus clarkii | reverse complement strand
CTGCTGCTGGTGTTACTGTTCCTGCTGCTGCTGTTACTGCTGCTGCTGTTGCTGCTGCTGTTCCTGCTGCTGCTGCTGCTGTTCCTGCTGCTGTTGCTGCTGTTCCTGCTGCTGCTGTTACTGCTGCTGCTGTTGCTGCTGCTGTTGCTGCTGTTGCTGTTGCTGCTGCTGGTGTTACTGCTGTTGCTGCTGCTGCTGCTGCTGCTGTTGCTGCTGCTGCTGTTCCTGCTGCTGTTGCTGTTACTGCTGCTGCTGCTGTTGCTGTTGCTGCTGCTGGTGTTACTGCTGTTGCTGCTGCTGCTGCTGTTACTGCTGCTGCTGCTGCTGCTGTTCCTGCTGCTGTTGCTGCTGCTGCTGTTCCTGCTGCTGCTGCTGTTTCTGCTGCTGCTGTTCCTGCTGCTGCTGTTACTGCTGCTGCTGTTGCTGCTGCTGCTGTTGCTGCTGTTACTGCTGCTGCTGTTACTGCTGCTGCTGTTGCTGCTGTTGCTGCTGTTACTGCTGTTGCTGTTGATGTTACTGCTGCTGCTGTTACTGCTGCTGCTGTTGCTGCTGCTGTTGCTGTTCCTGCTGCTGCTGTTACTGCTGCTGCTGTTACTGCTGCTGCTGTTACTGCTGCTGCTGTTACTGCTGCTGCTGTTACTGCTGCTGCTGTTACAGTTGCTGTTACTGCTGCTGCTGTTACTGCTGCTGCTGTTGCTGCTGTTGCTGCTGTGGCTGTTACTGCTGCTGCTGTTACTGCTGCTGTTGCTGCTGCTGCTAGTGTTGCTGCTGCTGTTGCTGCTGCTGTTGTTGCTGCTGCTGCTGTTACTGCTGCTGTTGCTGCTGCTACTGTTGCTGCTGTTGCTGTTACTGCTGCTGTTGCTGCTGCTACTGCTGTTGCTGTTACTGCTGCTGATGTTGCTGCTGTTACTGCTGCTGTTGCTGCTGTTACTGCTGCTGCTGTTGCTGCTGCTGCTGTTACTGCTGCTGCTGTTACTGCTGCTGCTGCTGTTGCTGTTACTGCTGCTGTTGCTGCTGCTGCTGTTGCTGCTGTTACTGCTGTTGCTGCTGCTGCTGTTACTGCTGCTGCTGTTGCTGCTGTTGCTGCTGTTACTACTGCTGCTGTATCTGCTGCTGCTGTTGCTGCTGCTGCTGTTGCTGCTGCTGTTGCTGCTGTTGCTGCTGCTGCTGTTGCTGCTGCTGCTGTTGCTGCTGCTGCTGCTGTTACTACTGCTGATGTTGCTGCTGTTGCTGCTGCTGCTGTTGCTGCTGCTGCTGTTACTGCTGCTGCTGTTGCTGCTGTTGCTGCTGTTACTGCTGCTGCTGTATCTGCTGCTGCTGTTGCTGCTGCTGCTGTTGCTGCTGTTGCTGCTGCTGTTGCTGCTGTTCCTGCTGTTGCTGCTGCTGCTGTTACTGCTGCTGCTGTTACTGCTGCTGCTGGTACTGCTGCTGCTGTTCCTGCTGCTGCTGTTCCTACTGCTGCTGTTCCTGTTCCTGCTGCTGCTGTTCCTGCTGCTGCTGTTACTGCTGCTGCTGTTACTGCTGCTGCTGCTGTCCCTGTTGCTGCTGTCCCTGTTGCTGCTGTTACTGCTGCTGCTGGTACTGCTGCTGCTGTTACTGCTGCTGCTGCTGTCCCTGTTCCTGCTGCTGCTGTTCCTGCTGCTGCTGTTACTGCTGCTGCTGTTACTGCTGCTGCTGCTGTCCCTGTTGCTGCTGTCCCTGTTGCTGCTGTTACTGCTGCTGCTGGTACTGCTGCTGCTGTTACTGCTGCTGCTGCTGTCCCTGTTGCTGCTGTTACTGCTGCTGCTGCTGTCCCTGTTGCTGCTGTTACTGCTGCTGCTGTTACTGCTGCTCCTGTTCCTGTTACTTCTACTGCTGTTACCCAACAAGAATTACTGTTAAAAATAGGGTGAGGCTAAGCCCCCCAAAAGGTGGCACGGGCATGAATAGCCCCGTAATGTAAGTAATTATCAAAAGAAGGCGCCAAGCCTTCCATAGCCTTGCATTTCCGGGTGCAGAACATCCTAAGTACAGCGAAATTACGTTCTGCCGATAAATACACTGAATGTGTCTGGTACTGACAAGATAATTTAACGAAAACAAGGAATTGCCTCTCACTTCATTAAATTAGCGGGGAGGATAATCAAGGTTTCCTCAAGAGAGCAGAAATTCTTAAGACATTCCTACCGCAGAGTGTAATGAAACCTTCGATTCCGGCCGCTCAGAAATTGTACACAGCGGGAAGCGCAACGTAGCTGATATCCTGCTACTGATATCGTAGCCTACTGATATCGTATATCCAGCTACTGATATATAAAACAGTTCGTCCTCTTAAGGTTTCTCCAATGTCAAGAAACTGTCGTAATAAAGTAGTCTCTCCTAACCTGCCAGAGGACCTAAAACAGAAAACGGGACAGTACGTCACTTTCGCCAGCCGCTTCCATTTACTAGTACGACGATTTTTTGGCCTTAGGTAACGCATACGTCAAAATGCGACGTTCTATTAGGAGGACGGATTGGATGATAGATTTTACCAGTACGAGAGAGTGAGAGAGTGAGAGAGAGAGAGAGAAGAGAGAGAAGAGAGAGAGAAATCTATAGCTCACTGATAGGTAGATATAGTTAATCCACACCTACCAATCAGTGGATAGGTAGACATGGATATGGAGTGCATTCAGGACATCCTATCCTGGATGCTCTGTTCGGTCCCCAGCTCCTGTCTCTTCCACTATGTGCAAGAGACGTTCGGTTGATAGCGGTTGGGCACGCCGCCTTTCCCCGCCATTGCATATCTGCAACCCTCAATTCATTATCTACACCATTTCACAATGATTTTCATCACTCTATACTATCCCCTTTCATTATCCAACACGCGTAATGGCATCCCTGTGATCTTAACCACTGCCTTGGTCTCATTTTCACCCACGGCTGCCAACTGAATTCAAATGAAAATGGGAATCAAAGTGGTGTTGGAAACTGTGGTACTGGTAGTTGTGGAAGTGGTGGTGGCAGGTGTGGTGGTAGTTGTGGAAGTGGTGGTGGCAGGTGTGGTGGTAGTTGTGGAAATGATATGGCCACAGTCAGTCAAAACAACACGTGACTGCAAGCCAACTGAGATCAGAGGGAACCCAATTGACTGAGTGTGTGTGTGGGAGCATAGTGAGGTTATAGCCCTGCTGAGACGTGGGTGAGAGAATAGGGTAAACAGACAGACACAGACACGTACAAAGACACAGACAGAGACAGAGACAGAGAGAGACAGAGACAGAGAGACAGGGAGAACACCTGAACGTCAAGTCACGAGAGACGAAGCAGAGTGAGAGGGGAGGCAGAGTGAGAGGTACTGTTCCCTACCTGAAAAATCCTCAGGGATGCCACGGTAGAGATGACGGTGAATATCGTGGCGATGGCGTTAAAGGCACAAAGAAATGAAAGAGGAGAGCTAAAAAAAGAATAAAGAAGAGATAATGGGAAGCAAGAAAATAATAAATATAATAATGGAAGAAAGAAATGAATTTGATGTAAACAAAAAAAATAACTAAAACATTAGAAATCCAAACAAACAAAAACAAAAAATAAGTTAAAAAAAAGAACAGTTTTAGAGAAAAATAAACAAGAGTAAAAAAACTGTATAAACAAAACAATTACCGAAAGAGACATACAAATAATCGAGAAGAAAAGAGAGTAAGTAAGAGAATCAAAACAAATATCAGCGAAGAGGAGACACCAAGCAGAAAGAAGAGAAAAGGGGCCAATTAGAATGAAAGAGGAAGAAGGATATTGAAAGAGGAAAGGAAGGTGGGGAGAAAGAGGGACGAATGGGAAAAAAAGGGAGAGGAATAACGAAACAGGAAGGAAAGGGAAAATGAAAAAAAAGAGACAAGAAACTGCTTAAAATATAAATGGAAAATACAGACTTACGAATGAAGGAATAGCGAGAGGTGAAAGACTGAATAACATGTTAAAATACCGGTGAATAATACAAAAGAAAAAACGAATGATAAAATAAGAATGAAGATTATTAAAAACAGGAATAACAAAAAAAATATATCAGGTAAAAAAAAAGGAGTTTTAAAAGTCGTCAACTACTCAGAAATACAAACAAAACAAAATAGATGACAAAGGCAGGCAAGCAGGCCTAATAGGAATGCAGGCAAACATGCAAGCAAACAAGCAAGGAGGCTCAGGAATCTATTCACCAGCTGACTGGCGGTTGAGAGGCGGGACCAAAGAGCCAAAGCTCAACCCCCGCAAGCACAACTAAGTGAACACACACACACACACACACACACACACACACACACACACACACACACACACACACACACACACACACACACACACACACACACACAAAGCCCAGTAGGCTCAGGAATCTGTACACCAGTTGATTGACAGTTGAGAGGTGGGCCCAAAGACCCTAAGCTCAACCCCTGCAAGCACAACTAAGTGAGTACAATTAGGTGAGTACACACACACACACACACACAAACACACACACACAAACACACACACACACACACACACACACACACACACACACACACACACACACACACACACACACACACACGCACGCACGCGCGTTCGTGCACTACCCTGGAAATTGACAGTGCACGCGACGGGCGTGGAATTTAACAAGTGCACCGTCCATTATAACTGATTCAGATTGACTTATTGACGGAGTGCATGTTTGTCCAGGACAGACGGGCGCGCGGGAGGACAGACGGGCGCGCGGGAGGACAGACGGGCGCGCGGGAGGACAGACGGGCGCGCGGGAGGACAGACGGGCGCGCGGGAGGACAGACGGGCGGGTCGTGAGAATAAGAATGCCAGACATGGATTATGAGGGAAACTGACAGGGTTATTGGCTTGGACTGACAGGCTGAAGCAGGGACCGAGAAGTGACAGTAGGAGGACGTCACAGGAAGGGTGTGACAGAGAGAGAGAGAGAGAGAGAGAGAGAGAGAGAGAGAGAGAGAGAGAGAGAGAGAGAGAGAGAGAGAGAGAGAGAGAGAGAGAGAGAGAGACACATAATGAGGAAGAACTTGAATCATGAAATATCACTAGGAGTGAGTTGAGTTGTGTCATGGCCTTTGATTAAATGATCAACCTGATAACATTAATCATTAGACAAGGGGTGAGGGGAAAGGAAACAATAGAAAAGGGGATTACACGAGGGGTCACAATCTGGGAAAAGTGCAATAGGAGGAAGAAGAGAGATGAAAGACACTCCGGGAAATAATGGATCATTCCAAACAGAGATGCGAAGAGGATAAAGAGAGAATCATACCAACTATATGGAAAAAATTATGAGAAAATATAATAGCCATTGGTTCAACAGACAGTGCAAGAAGTACCGGATCAACCAGGCTGTGGTGGGCCGCTCCCAGCAACAGCCTGTTGGACCAAGTTATCACAAGCCGGTTGTGATAACTCCCGGAACCCTCTCCAGGTATACCAACAGCTTATACAACAAGCAAGAGAGAGTCGAAGGAATACATAGGGAATTATATTGCTTCTTAAGCAAATAAACTATTACATAATCATACAAGATGGAAAACACCAATGACCATGTAGGTATTATTGTTGTTGTTAAAGATTCGCTTCCTGGAACAAAGTTCCAAGTAGCACGGGCTATGGTGACCCCGTAGTTGTTATGTGGGTAGAATACGAAGGAGCGACGGAGTACATACACGAAATGACAAGGAAACTTGCAAGGAAATAAATTCCACTTTCCACGAAGTGTTGACTGAACCAGACCAGCTCCCAGTTCTTGAAGAGGAGGTAACCCTAGACTAAAGGCAAATGTTGAGGTAACAGCTGAGGGAACTAAGGAAACGACTACTATCTTGAGGTTATCTTGAGATGATTTCGGGGCTTTAGTGTCCCCGCGGCCCGGTCCACGACCAGGCCTCCACCCCCAGGAAGCAGCCCGTGACAGCTGACTAACACCCAGGTACCTTTTTTACTGCTAGGTAACAGGGGCATAGGGTGAAAAAAAACTCTGCCCATTGTTTCTCGCCGGCACCCGGGTTCGAACCCGGGACCACAGGCTCACAAGTCCAGCGTGCTGTCCGCTCGGCCGACCGGCTCCAAGGCTCACTAAGTGAAACTAAAGCTATAGGACCAGACAATGTTACACCGAGGGTGTCATAAGCAACAGCACAGGCCCTTCAGCGTACGTCTAGCAATGATCTTTAATGATTCATTTACAAATAAATAATTGCCCAATTGCTGGGGCAGGCAAATGTGATAGCAATTTACAAGAGGAGAGAGAGAGAAGAGGCACATAACTATACACCAACATTACTGACAAACATCACTTGTAAAGTACTAGAAAGAATAATTATTACTATTCTAGACTAGTTACACACCTGAAAGGAGTCAGGTGTGTTAACAAACATCAACATGAGTTTAGGAAAGGGAAATCATGCCTGACGAACCTAATGGAGTTCTTTGATAAAGTAACGAAAATAAGGCAGGACAGAGAAGGTGAGGCAGATTGCTTACTTCTGGTTTTCCAAAAAGCCTTTAACATAGTACATCACAAGAGATTACTAAACAAACTTGAGAGGCAGCTAAGAGTAAGGAGAAGACCACTGACAAGGGTAAGGAAATACCTGACAGGCAGGAGTCAAGGTGATTAAGTGAGCGGAATAGTTTCCAAAACCGTCAGTAGTTTCAAAGTATTATACAACAAAGAGTGCTGGGAAGACGGGACACCACGAGCGTAGCTTTCATCCTGTAACTAGGCGAGTACACGAGTACAGCTCTCATGCTGTAACTAGGCGAGTACACGAGTACAGCTCTCATCCTGTAACTAGGCGAGTACACGAGTACAGCTCTCATCCTGTAACTAGGCGAGTACACGAGTACAGCTCTCGTCCTGTAACTACACTTTGGTAATTACACTCAGGGAATAGAACTCGCATATACTCACGTGAGAGGGATGGAGGGAATTGTCAGGGGAAAAAGCGACAAGCCATTACGACTATATAGCACTTGGAAGAGGTCAGGATAAGGATTTGGGATGGGACGGGGGGAAGGAATGGTGCCCAACCACTTGGACGGTCGGGAATTGAACGCCGACCTGCATGAAGCGAGACCGTCGCTCTACCGTCCAGCCCAAGTGGTTGGACAACATTCGATAGAGAAATAGATCAGGAGTCACTGCAGTAGATAACTTGCTGCTAGAAAGACTGGGGTCCAAGAACTAAAGCCCGACCCTGCATGTGGTGAATACACGAGTCCCTGTAGTCAAGCCACAATAAAAGCCCTTCATTACCCCTCTCACCGGCTTGTAATTACCTTCACATGACGTCCAATTAGTTCCAGCTATGACTCTGTAGTTGACTAATTTGGGGCATATTTAGTCATATTTTCTTCCCAGGAAAGCCTGAATGCATTCAAAGACGAGCCATTATTTCCGTTTTCCAGGATGATGGACTCTTCAAATGGGTTAAGTCAGTATTCATGAGGATTCTCAAAGGTACTTTGCTACCAACATCTGCTTATATCTGACTTATATCTGACTTATATCTGACTCCAAGTTAAAACCAAGTATTAAACGTGTTTCCTTCGAAATATGATATTTAGTCTGAAATTTTGATTAAAAGTCAGAGGGAAGCCAACGATGACAAATCGTAGCAGGGAATATAAGCAGCATCTTCAAGAGGAAACTAGATACTTTCCTCCAAGGAGTGCCGGACCAACCGGGCTGTGGTGGGTATGTGGGCCTGCGGGCCGCTCCAAGCAACAGCCTGGTGGACCAAACTCTCGCAAGTCAAGCCTGGGGCCTCGGGCCGGGCTTAGGGAGTAGAAGAACTCCCAGAACCCCATCAAGCAGGTATATGTGGACCTACGGGCCGCTCTAAGCAACAGCCTGGTGGACCAAACTCTCACAAGTCAAGCCTGGGGCCTCGGGCCGGGCTTGGGGAGTAGAAGAACTCCCAGAACCCCATCAAGCAGGTATCAACCAGGTATCAACCAGGTACTACGTCAAAATGATCTGGCTAAATCATCAACCCAACATAGTCCAATTACTGACCCTTCCCTACACGATGCAACCCACAACAGTTAATGAACTCCCACCTACATAGTTACTGCTAGGTAAACAGAGGCACCAGGTGTAAGGAAACGTGCAGCAAACGTCTAGTAGACCGTTGTGCTCGCGGGAATAGTACCCGGGACCATTCGCATGTGAGTCAATGACGCAGACCACTACGCCAACACCCCACGTGTCATTACGTGAGCTTGGGGCTGCAGGTCTAAGAACAAAGACAGCAAAAGCAACACAAACAAACAAAGACAGCAATAAGAACAAGAGGAACAAAGGAAGCAACAATAACAAGAACAGAGGCAACCAATAATGGCAGACATAACAATAAAAAGCAAGAACAATTCATTACCTTTGTTATCTACCGTTTGTTGTTGTTATAGATTCAGCTACTCGGAACAAGCTCCAAGTAGCACGGGCTATGGCGAGCCCGTAACTTACCTGGCACAGGAGCGGGGCCTGTTATCCACCTTCTGTTCCCTGTTATATAGTGTTATATCCCCCCTCCCCCCACCCCCCCTCCCCCCACCCCCCCCCTCCTTTCAGTTAACTCAAAGATTGTTTCGCAAATTTATTTAACTCCCAAAGCTTGGCCTGGTCATAAGTTGATCGACAAGGCTGTTGTTGCTTGCACCAACCCCCCCCCCCCCCTCCCACAAGTCCACATATCCATTACAGTTGACCCGGACATTTCCTGTGGGAATTAGTGCAACTGCCTCTTTAAATGCAATCACTTTTGTGTCCAACCACTTGGACTGGACGGTAGAGTGACGGTCTCGCTTCATGCAGGTCGGCGTTCAATCCCCGACCGTTCACAAGTGCTTGGGTACCATTCCTTTCCGTTCGTCCTATCCCATATCCTTATCCTGCATGACGCGAGACCGTCGCTCTACCGTCCAGCATTACTAAGTTTGAAGGTTCACATAAACCCATCCTATCACTCTCCTGGCCGGCGCTGCCTGTGTTCAGTTGTGTTCACTAATTTAGGTCGTTCGTTAACGTTATTCTAAAATCCCTAACCCGTCTGTGTTCAGTTAGATCGGATTGCATCGTGTATTCTCCATCCAGTTTGAGTTCTTAATTTGTTTTCATATCTAGGTAACAGGAATTCATCACTGTTAATTATCATATTGTGGACTGTTGCTCAGTGGTAGAGTGTATTGATATCTGGTTATTGTTTTCCAGTCTCCTGATTATATCAGATTGTAGAATATTATATTACCCACCTAGGGGAGCCGGTCGGCCGAGCGGACAGCACGCTGGACTTGTGATCCTGTGGTCCCGGGTTCGATCCCAGGCGTCGGCGAGAAACAATGGGCAGAGTTTCTTTCACCCTGATGCCCCCGTTACCTAGCAGTAAAATAGGTACCTGGGTGTTAGTCAGCTGTCACGGGCTGCTTCCTGGGGGTGGAGGCCTGGTCGAGGACCGGGCCGCGGGGACACTAAAGCCCCGAAATTATCTCAAGATAACCTCAAGATAACCTAAATCACCCGTCTTCGGGTCGACAGAACACGAAAATGAATAATCAGAAGAGCCATCTCCTCTACCAGCAGCAGCAGCAGCAGCAGCAGCACTGATCCTCCTACTGCTGATCACTAAACAGCTGCCTGCTACAATGCTAGAGCGACCCTCTAGACAGCTAGAGGAGGGCCAGACCTCTTGTAAAGCCAAGATGGCCGTTGTGTGGTGATGGGTTGGGTCGTAGGACAAGGACGAGGCTAGATATACGAGACGAGACGTCATAGTGGTGATGGGATGGTTAGAGAGATTGTACCTGGGTAGGGTTACTGGGAGTTCTTCTACTCGCCAAGCCCGGCCTTGGGCCAGGCTCGACTTCCTGTAGGATAGCAGGCCTCACTTCCTGTAGGATAGCAGGCCTCACCTCCTGTAGGATAGCAGGCCTCACCTCCTGTAGGATAGCAGGCCTCACCTCCTGCAGGATAGCAGGCCTCACCTCCTGTAGGATAGCAGGCCTCACCTCCTGTAGGATAGCAGGCCTCACCTCCTGCAGGATAGCAGGCCTCACCTCCTGTAGGATAGCAGGCCTCACCTCCTGTAGGATAGCAGGCCTCACCTCCTGTAGAATAGCAGGTCTCACCGGCTGCAGGATAGCAGGTCTCCTACCTTAGTATCCAAGAGGATCTATATCGTGTCTTGACTTCCTCGTGGCCAGATCAGGTGTTTCCTTGGATGTGTGGAGCAGTTTGGGGGTTGATCTGTGCTTTATTTGCTATGTCATTCTCAAATTGTATGGCAAATGAGGTGGAGGAAGGTAGATATGTCATCGGAGACAAGTGTCATTGACTAATTTGGGGGCTAATTTACTTTGTGCTATGACCAAGAGTATGAATCACTGTGACTTAATGCAGAGTGAAGTACAGGCAGGGTGTGTCGGCGTAGCCCCAACACTGCCACCACACACACACACACACACACACACACACACACACACACACACACACACACACACACACACACACACACACACACACACACACACACACACACACAGCAGCATCCTCATCCCAGACTCCAAATGGGTTCCGCCTCCTGAACCACCATTCCCAGCCTCAATAGGGAAAAAGCAAGAACGCATCGAGATGAAAAAAATCAAGGGAAAAAAACATATTCCGAGAGTTTTCTCTAAAAAGTTTTGGTCTTATGAAAGAGGGGATTTTTCCCCTCTTCGCGATGAGGAAACTTGGGAATGAAATCACCGAATAAAATTTTAGATAACTTCCCCTCTGAAGCAGAAACATTATCAGGACTGTTCTGATAGCAGGTGGGGGGGTGTGGGAGGGGTGTTGAGGGGTGTGGGAGGGGTGTGGGAGGGGTGTTGGAGGGGTGTTGAGGGGTGTGGGAGGGGTGTTGAGGGGTGTGGGAGGGGTGTTGAGGGGTGTGGGAGGGGTGTTGAGGGGTGTGGGAGGGGTGTGGGAGGGTGTTGGAGGGTGTTGGAGGGGTGTAGGAGGAGGGAAGGGGGGAGGGAATAAGGGGAAACAATGTAGAATGGGGGGCCGATAATTCACAAGAAGCGTAGCGCTAATGTACGCTTTCAACGAAGCGTAAAGTGATTTCTATATACGCTTTGTGCGTAGGGGTCGTCATGCCAGCGCTTATCACGTGTTGTGTGTCATGAGTGCATGTATCAAGTGTCATGCGTGTGTATAGTGTGGGTATACGAATATGCGTTATATCGCGTATATTTCGAGCAAGCACGCTAATTTATAAGGTGTGGTAAACATATGCATGCTATTTAGCGCACGTGAGAGAGCGTCATGCGTGTGACAGATGCTGCAAGTCTTCTGGACGCACGGAACACCTGTCCGTGTCTGGTTTAAGACCAGGATAACTAGAACTGTGGCAAGCAAATCACATCTTCTCGCACTCTGAGCTGATGATATTCTCCGAGCCGCTACCAGCCTACTGCAGCAGCAGCTGCCCATTCTGCAGCAGCTGCTGCCCACTGCAGCAGCTGCTCACTGCAGAAGCAGCTGCCCACTGCAGCAGCACCAGGCAGCACCTCACCACTAAATACCTGTTAAGGTATCTGGGATAAGGATTGGTGTTAGGGGAGGAGAGAAGAGAGTAGGAGACGGGGTCGGTGGAAGAGAGAGAGAGAGGGAGAGTGTAAGGTAGGGGGGGGGTAGACTCACTCCATCATAACAGGATGTGTGTGTGTGTGTGTGTGTGTGTGTGTGTGTGTGTGTGTGTGTGTGTGTGTGTGTGTGTGTGTGTGTGTGTGTGTGTGTGTGTGTGACAGGTCTGCCTGCTGCTGGCTTCACTGTGAAGGGTCATCAGTCCGCTAGCAGGTCGGGACGCCTCACTAAGCTCCTGATGAGTTTCCTTGCTTCTCCATCCGTCTCTTTCTCTCATTTCTCTCTCTCTCTCTCTCTCTCTCTCTCTCTCTCTCTCTCTCTCTCTCTCTCTCTCTCTCTCTCTCTCTCTCTCTCTCTCTCTCTCTCTCTCTCTCTCTCTCATGGTCTCGTATAACCATCGTATTATCATTCACGAATGTTCACTGAGCTATGGTAAAGTTGACATCTCGGAAATACACTATTAAGAAGATGTATCCTTGTTGTGTAAACATTTCAGGAATACACTGGGGAGAGAGAGAGAGAGAGAGAGAGAGAGAGAGAGAGAGAGAGAGAGAGAGAGAGAGAGAGAGAGAGAGAGAGATCTCAACTGACGGACACACCACCATCTCAAGACTACACAGTGGTTAAGAGATTAAATCTTAGCTCCACGTGACATGCATTTCACTCCAGTTTTGGGAGTGAAAGGGAGGAGAGAGAGAGAGAGAGAGAGAGAGGGAGAGAGAGAGAGAGAGAGAGAGAGAGAGAGAGAGAGAGAGAGAGAGAGAGAGAGAGAGAGAGAGAGAGAGAGAGAGAGAAGCTTGTAGATGTCCTAGGCGTAGTGCAATGGACGTCCAAATACAGAGTTAATTTGTCTTTTACAACCAATGAATAATGGATAGAATTAATTCGACAATTTTGGCACAGTGTCACGTGGCACTGCTTTTAAATGATATCTATTTCAACCCGCCCATGTTGGGCATGTACCCAACAGCAATTACTGTGAAAAAATGAGTGAAGCTAGCCCCAAGCGCCCTAGCCCTTGGGGCCCTAAATCCCAGAGACATTTCCATTTATAGATAAAGAACGACAGAGTAATATTTCAGTTGAGAGCTACATAGAGCGCCGTGAGAATCTTCATTGTCTTCAGGTAGAGCGAAGATTCTGGTGGTGTTAAGGTCACATTAACTAAGTGGAGTTCAAGACCAGCTGGATAAAACACAGGTTTGCTGTGTCAAACAGGTTTAATACAGGTTTGTGTATGTCAAACACAAGCCTGTTTGTGTTTGACCTCTTTGAGTATGTGGCGGATTATGTAGGCTTCTCTAGTATGGTCCTGGGTCGTTAGTGTGTGTGTGTGTGTGTGTGTGTGGGTGTGTGTGTGTGTGTGTGTGTGTGTGTGTGTGTGTGTGTGTGTGTGTGTGTGTGTGTGTGTGTGTGTGTGTGTGTGTGTGTGTGTGTGATCACCTATTTGTGCTTGCAGGATCGATCTTTAGCTCATTGGACCCCGCCTTTCTAATCGCTGGTTATCTAATGAAATATGTGTGTGTGTGTTTGCTATTTGGATTTAACATTTGTGCCTGCTTGCTCGACTTCTTAGCTCTTGGACCCCGCCTTTCTAACCTTCGGTTGTTTAATGTACTGGCTCGCGACCTATTTTTCTCTATTATATCTATTGCACATTATTTCATATTTCACTTTCTCTGTCTCACACACACACACACACACACACACACACACACACACACACACACACACACACACACACACACACACACAAGGCAGTTCTGGAGTACCAATCTACCGCTCAGTAAACAAAGGCATCAACCATTGGTTTCCTTCCCAATCTGGAATCGAACCCGGGACCGAGAACTACAAATCCTGAACACTGCAACCTCGTCTTCGAGTGTATGTGTTCTTGTCTGCTTTTGCTTACCATAGTTGTATCTACCAATGAGATCTCCAGCTCTGCAACCCCGCCTCGTGGCTATCGCACCTGGTGCCAGGTCACGCTCCTCACAGCCCAAAAACTTACTGTTAGGGAAGAACTCATCAACAATTCACACACCATGTGAAGGAAAAAAAATACCAGTATTGACAGAGAAAATAAGTGTCACAGATGAGGGGGGGAGTAAAAGGCAGAAGAGAACACAAACGATATATATCTACGGGCTCACCATAGCCCGTGCTGCATTAACAGATGAACAAATAATGCAACAAAGCAAATGTAAACAAAAAAACAATAAGGTGAAAACAACTAAAGTGTAAACAAGTAAACACTAAGCAAGGGGAGAGGATACAAACACACACATCACCAAGCAAGAGAAGAGAATACCCACATGCCAGGAACTCTACAAGTTTACTCGAGAGAGGAAAATGTCGCTTTTGGCATAACGTGTTTGTATTTCCGTCCAGAAATGCTATGGCCTTTATTGGCCAGACTTTTCAAGCAGAAAACACAGCGCTAAATGGAGTGAAAAAACGTATAGCGACTAGGCAAAGACAAACAAAAAATTAAACCCATAAGAGAATTGAAAAGAGGCACATGGAACGCTCGATATTGGAACAGGCAGAACATGCCAGCCACACACACACACACACACACACACACACACACACACACACACACACACATACACCAGTCAGTAGTTTCAAAGCGTTATATAACAAAGAGTGCTGGGAAGACGGGACACCACGAGCGTAGCTCTCATCCTGTAACTACACTTAGGTAATTACTTATGTAATTACACACACACACACACACACACACACACACACACACACACACACACACACACACACACACACACACACACACACACACACACACACATCTCAACATCAACCAATCGTTCAGAACCACATCTCGAGGCCAACATATCGCCCCGGGGCAGTAACCAGAGCCTCTCTGGCTAAAGTTATGAACCTCACGAGAAAACATCAGCAATAATCCACAACGATTAAAGTCAGCCGGCTCATATATATTACATTATTAACGCAGGCAAAATATTGCTTGTCAGCCGATGAGAAGTATTGGCTAGTGAGGATAGATGAGTTCTTCTTTTTCAGTATTTTGGGCCCTGATTATGGTTGCTGTTTTGACACTGGTTCGAGGTCTCTGTTTCAGACTTCGATCAGACTCGGCTGCTTCAGACTGTCCTTTCCGTTCGTCGCAGTAACGGCCGTACTGCCCCTTCCGTTCACTGCGATACACAACAGATAGCTTGCTCCTCCCGTTCACTGCGGGTCTTAACAAATCCTCCGGGGATTACCGTCTTATCCTCACACCATTCATCTTTCTCAAGACTCCTGTGGGCTCAGGGAAAGTTCTCTCTATCTCTTATCTCACTTCAAGAGAAATATTACTTTCCCTTATTTCCTTCCTGTCAACTATTTCCTGCCCACCCGCCTCCTTACACTATGTGGTTAGGCAGTCTCTCTCTCTCTCTCTCTCTCTCTCTCTCTCTCTCTCTCTCTCTCTCTCTTTCTTTGACCTAAAACGCGCTAAATTAATCTGGCTATCGTCCTCCCCCCACCTACTCCATCCTCTCCCCCCTATTCATCCATTGCCAACACCCAACCCCTTCCATATCCCCGTGCCAGCCTCTCTCCCTTCCCACCCTTCCCACCAGGTACCCACTCTTCCGGCCTGTCACGCTGCGTGTGGGAGAGTATGCATCATCTTCTCAAGGAGATTTTTTTTTCCTTTTCGTCCTTCTTGCGTTTCGTCTTCTCTCTCTTTCTGCCTGTCTGGCTTGCTTCGTCTTTCTCTCTCCCTCCCTCTCTCTCTCTCTCTCTCTCTCTCTCTCTCTCTCTCTCTCTCTCTCTCTCTCTCTCTCTCTCTCTTTCTACTTTTGAGAGAGAAAGTTGTCATAAACACAATGTGTCATACTTGAAAAGTGAATATATCGTATACTTAGAGAAAGAGAGAGAGAGAGAGAGAGAGAGAGAGAGAGAGAGAGAGAGAGAGAGAGAGAGAGAGAGAGAGAGAGAGAGAGAGAGAGAGAGAGAGAGAGACAGACAGACAGAGACATAAATGAAAGTTAACGATAAAGAGATGAGCGAGTTTGATGCTGAGAAAGATGAATGAGAATGATAGACAAAACAAATAAGCGACAAGATAGAGATAGAAGTAGAGAGAGATAGTGACGTCCGTCCTTATCACAACAACCCCGAGTCTCAGCTGTGTTCTTCCCTGGGAATTATTAGACTTAACCAACTGCTCGGAGGCTGGTATCAAGCCGATTGCTGGCGTCCTTATCGTTGCCATGGCAACATCTCCTGTCTTTTGCCCGCCCCCCTACCATCCACCCCAAGTTATCCACCTCCCCCCCCCCCACTGTTCAACCTCTCACGACCCTCTCACTCATCCACCTCTCACTCTCATCCACCTGTCACCCACCCAAACACAGGTAAACATTACTTGAACCAACACGAGCGAATATAAAATCAAGTTGCCACTTGCAGTGTTAGTGTTGTGTTTGGAGCGTCCACTAACGAGAGACGACCACCGTTAATGGTGACCCCACAACTGGTTGCCCCCCCACACCCCTCCCTTAGTCTAAACGTTGGCTGCTTTCACTACGGCGTTGGTTGCACCTCTCCCGCTCTGGCTCAGGAAGGACTCTCATATTCCAGTACTCCTCCCGCCCTGGCTCAGGAGATCATGTTCTCTCGGGGGTGGTTACACAGGTACTTTCTCTAACTGACTGCACATTAATCGAGCATGTTAGACTAGTATATCCAAAGTTACTCCAAAACCATATTGTACCTACTCCCTTAAATATCTAATTATTATACTTACAAATATTAGCTCCGTGTCGGCACGGCAGACATGGCTTTAACCCTTACACTGCTGCGAACGCTTATATGCGTTTTTTACCCTCAACGTTTAACTCGTTAACCATTTTCAGTCATGATCAATTCGGGGTTTAACTATTTAACGTTCAAGTTATTCAAATAACTTAATGAACAATTCCACAAGGATTTGTGGCGAGGTTCGAATCCTCGTCACGACCCTTGTGGATTTGTTCATTTGATGCATCACGCTATTGTGATTTCTGTGTGTAATTCAAATAACTTATTCGTACTCATCAGGGAGGGCCTGACGGCTGAGTGGACATCGCTCGGGGTTCGTAGTCCTTAGGTTCCGGGTTCGATCCCCGGCGGAGGTGGAAACAAACGGGCAGAGTTTCTTTTCCCCATAATGATCCTGTTCACCTAGCAGTAAATAGGTACCTGGAAGTTAGACAGCTGCTACGGGCTGCTTCCTGGGAATGTGTAATAAAAAGGAGGCCTGGTCGAGGACCGGGCCACGGGGACGCTAAGCCTCGAAATCATCTCAAGATAACTACAAGATAACCTCATTATGAAATTAAACCATCGTTTATAAAAAAGACTAATTACCTAAGATAGGCAAGAATGGTTCACTGTGTGAGAAGTCTCAGAGGCCCATCATGGTTCAGTCGGTAGTGCGGATACATGAGGAGTCCAGAGACATGGGTTCAATCCCACTTTACTACTTCAATATTTTCTCTAATTTAAATCATGTTTTTTTGTGTGTTTATTGTGCATATATCAGAACATGAAGTCAATAAACGTCGGTCAGGCCGGGCATTATTTTGAAAGTAAAGTTAATTATATACAGTGAATGACCTTGTTGATATGGACAAAATTTATTGAATAGTAAAGCAAATTGATGGTAAAACGATTCGTAATTTTTTCGATAATGAACCGAGAGAGAGAGAGAGAGAGAGAGAGAGAGAGAGAGAGAGAGAGAGAGAGAAAGAGAGAGAGAGAGAGAGGGGGACAGAGAGAAAGAGAGAGAGAGAGAGAGAGAGAGAGAGAGAGAGGGGGACAGAGAGAAAGAGAGAGAGAGAGAGAGAGAGAGAGAGAGAGAGAGAGAGAGAGAGAAAGAGAGAGAGAGAGAGAGAGGGGGACAGAGAGAAAGAGAGAGAGAGAGAGAGAGAGAGAGAGAGAGGGGGACAGAGAGAAAGAGAGAGAGAGAGAGAGAGAGAGAGAGAGAGAGAGAGAGAGAGAGAAAGAGAGAGAGAGAGAGAGAGGGGGACAGAGAGAAAGAGAGAGAGAGAGAGAGAGAGAGAGAGAGAGGGGGACAGAGAGAAAGAGAGAGAGAGAGAGAGAGAGAGAGAGAGAGAGAGAGAGAGAGAGAGAGAGAGAGAGAGAGGGGGGGACAGAGAGAAAGAGAGAGAGAGAGAGAGAGAGAGAGAGAGAGGGGGACAGAGAGAAAGAGAGAGAGAGAGAGAGATAGAGAGAGAGAGAGAGAGAAAGAGAGAGAGAGAGAGAGGGGGGGACAGAGAGAAAGAGAGAGAGAGAGAGAGAGAGAGAGAGAGAGAGGGGGACAGAGAGAAAGAGAGAGAGAGAGAGAGAGAGAGAGAGAGAGAGAGAGAGAGAGAGAGAGAGAGAGAGAGAGAGAGAAAGAGAGAGAGAAAGAGAGAGAGAGAGATAGAGAGAGAGAGAGAGACTGACTAAATATTAATTGGCAAACAAAATGAAATAAAGGTTCACATAAATAACAATGATAGAGAGGTAATAAGTTACCTGAAGTATGTTTCGAGAGTTTTCCTACTCCCTGAGCCCGGCCTAAGGCCAGGCTCGACTGGCCAGTTTTGACAGGCCAGTTTAACAGTCTGTCAGCCTAGTCTAACAACCGGATATCCCTTTTTAACAAAAAACATTTCTATGTTGAAACGTTTGTGAAAACATTCTCTGTGAAGATCAATTAAGTGGTTCAGTACAGATCTAAGTCCTATAGTCTGTTATAAGAAGAAAACTCCACTTGTAAACACTTATAATTAAAAATTATATGATCTGAGTAAATTTGAAAGTTATAACATGACAAATATCACATGTTAACATTTTTTCCCTAAATACTTTTCAGAGACACTCTATGATTCCTGGTCAGAATGCGACCAGGTGATGGGGGGGAGGTCGACCAGGTGATGGGGGGGAGGTCGACCAGGTGGTGGGAGGGGGTCGACCAGGTGATGGGAGGGGGTCGACCAGGTGATGGGAGGGGGTCGACCAGGTGATGGGAGGGGGTCGACCAGGTGATGGGAGGGGGTCGACCAGGTGATGGGAGGGGGTCGACCAGGTGATGCTAGTGATCAATACAGACACACAAGCGGCTCCACGCGGCCTTGGTCACCTTGGAGATGAGCCAGAATGCTTCAGTCACTCACTCTGTCACGGAGCTGTGGGATGCTGCTATTGGGATGCTGGGATCAGGTGCTAGGATGCTGGGATGCTGGGATCAGGTGCTAGGATGCTGGGATCAAGTGCTAGGGTGCTGGGATGCTGGGATCAGGTGCTAGGATGCTGGGATCAGGTGCTAGGATGCTGGGATCAGGTGCTAGGATGCTGGGATCAGGTGCTAGGATGCTGAGATCAGGTGCTGGGATGCTGGGATCAGGAGCTAGGATGCTGGGATGATGGGATCAGGTGCTAGGACTGGGATGCTGGGATTAGGTGCTAGGATGCTGGGATCAGGTGCTAGGATGCTGGGATCAGGTGCTAGGATGCTGGGATCAGGTGCTAGGATGCTGGGATCAGGTGCTGGGATGCTGGGATCAGGTGCTAGGATGCTGGGATGCTGGGATCAGGTGCTAGGATGCTGGGATCAGGTACTAGGATGCTGGGATCAGGTGCTGGAATGCTGGGATCAGGTGCTAGGATGCTGGGATCGGAAAGTGAATGGAATTCAGCAAATACCAACGACACGAACAAGGGAACGACACGAACAAGGAATGTAACACGGACGTAACCGTCCCACTAGTCCGGACTACGCCGTAACCGGACCGCCAACAACCGGCTCATGTCAGTATCAGATCCTCCGGTGGCCAAGCGCGAGGTGAAACAAATGAATATTATGTTTTTAACCGGATCAGGAACCACAATACGCGAGGCTTGTTACCGCCCTATTCAACATTCCCTAATTATCCGGAAACTCTAAACCGGTTTTTCTTTCAAATTAAATGTTGAATTGTATAACGGTTGAGGGAATGAGGAGGGGGGGGGGGGGAGATGGGGTGCAAAGGGGGGAGGAGCGGGGGGAGATGGGGTGCAAAGGGGGGGGGGGGAGAGACCCCCTTTTGGAAAAAAAATTTAAATATGATGGACGACAATTTTAAATGAATTATATTTTTAGTAAAGGAGAAAGCACTAAGCCGCCTTGCAACACGAAACAAAACAAAAAAATGTATATTAATAAATGAGGTACACGAAATTGCAAAAGTTTAGGCGAGTTTTGAGAGCTGAGAACGGGCCCAGTTTCTAAGATAAACGGAAGACCTGTCGGTGTTATAATTAACTGCTTCAGGTGGGAGTGGGGGGGGGGGACTCCCCCCCAGCTGGAAGTGGGACTGTCCCAGGCTGGAACGGGACTCCCCTCTCAGGCGATAGTGGGACTGTCCCAGGCACCTCCTGGATATATAATTGAAGGAGAAACAAGAAGAGGCAATTGCTTCGGGGGAGAGGGGGGGGGATAGGTGAGGGGGGGAGAGTGCTATGATAGCAGATAGTAGTAGATACGATAACTGCAGGTGGATGAGTAGATATGATAGCTGCAGGTGTGTGATTGATGAATATTAAACCACCCAAGAGGTGGCACGGGCATGAATAACCCGTAAGATGGGAGCGAGGGAGGCACGGACATTAAAGTAAGAGAAGTAAGGAGCATGAAATAATGGATATAAGAATGGGTGCGTAAGAATAAGAAAAAAGAAAAAGAATGGATAGGCTTATATGTTAGGTCACGTTTGTTAGAACGTTTGAGGCTCACCATAGCCCGGGCTACTTGCCCCGCTCCTGTGCCAGGTAAGTTACGGGCTCGCCATAGCCCGTGCTACTTGGAACTTGTTCCGAGTAGCTGAATCTATAACAACAAGAACTTAGAACGTTTTGAATATATATTGGGAAAGGGAAGGGTCAACAGCAACAGAACCAGGACTCAGGGTCATGTTGGGAAGGTTGTGTATCTGAGCCGATTCGACAAGACGACATCTGTGTAGAGGCAGAAAAGATTAGTTTAGAAGACCAATCAATAGGATGATTAGAATCCTATCCGTGCCAAGTGCCAATCCCTGTCTATGACTGCCATTTTGTACGCCTATACTTCTGTCAGTATTCTGTGTCTGTCTGTCTGTCTCAGCTGGTGACCACAGCTCTGAGTAATTCATTCATCAGCGCCGTAATTATCATTCAATGTAATAATTATGTTAAATGCTTCATTTGCGTAATGTATTTTTCATTCCCACTAACAGTTATCGAATTAGCACAGCATCTACCATTGTTAGGTGTTATCTAGTAACATACAGATATATGTTTATATCTACCAAACACTGTACATAGCACAGTGTAAAAACCCTGGTTTATGTCTCGGAGAGGCTGCAGGGTCCGCGTGAGGGGCAGTAACACTCCCGGTTGCTATTCTCTTACCCATGTCGTGGCACAGTCGATTAAGGCGAGTCTGGGATTTTCTCGGACGTAGGTTCGAACCCTTATCACGGCCCTTGTGGATTTTTTTGTTCACTGGATATGGAATTTGTTCATCACACACACACACACACACACACACACACACACACACACACACACACACACACACACACACACACACACACACACATACTCACACACACACTCACACACACACTCACACACACACACACACACACACACACACACACACACACACACACACACACACACACACACACACACACACACACACACAAAGGTGAAGTAAAATCCCAAATATCCAAAAGGTGTGTTACCAAGAGAAGCATCACCTGTGTTGCCTCGTAAACCGAGCAAAGTGTAGCAAGGGTGGTGGACCAATGAGGCCTCTCACTCAACGCTGTCTCTTACTGCCTCTCACCTCTCCCTCGTTCACTCTCCCTACTTCTGTATCTACCTCTTAGTCTTCTCTGGCAGGTCTCCTTGTCTCCTTGCAAGGGAGCCGGTCGGCCAAGCGGACAGCACGCGGGCTTTGTGATCCTGTGGTCCTGGGTTCGATCCCAGGCGCCGGCGAGAAACAATGGGCAGAGTTTCTTTCACCCCATGCCCCTGTTACCTAGCAGTAAAATAGGTACCTGGGTGTTAGTCAGCTGTCACGGGCTGCTTCCTGGGGGTGGAGGCCTGGTCGAGGACCGGGCCGCTGGGACACTAAGGCCCTGATATCATCATCTCAAGATAACCCCCTGGTCTCCCCCCCCCCCATCTCTTCTCCTCACGTCACTAAATTATCTCCCTGATTCTCACATTCTCTCTTCTCATATTGTGTCTTCCTGCATCTGACAGTTTAATCTATTTTTCCCAATACCTGTGTCTCACTCCCTGACTGTCTGCCTTCTATTATCTCTCCCTATCACGGGGTCTATACGCTCACAATCCCATGGTCCCGGGTTTGATTCCTGTACAGGACGATACGTTTGGAGACGTTTGGTTACATGGTGTGCCTGTGTTCACCTGGTGGGAAATACATACCTGGGAGTTAGGCGACTGTTGTGGGGCAAACATCTTCTTCTTGAGATCTTGAGATGATTTCGGGGCTTTAGTGTCCCCGCGGCCCGGTCCTCGACCAGGCCTCCACCCCCAGGAAGCAGCCCGTCACAGCTGACTAACACCCAGGTACCTATTTTACTGCTAGGTAACAGGGGCATAGGGTGAAAGAAACTCTGCCCATTGTTTCTCGCCGGCGCCTGGGATCGAACCCAGGACCACAGGATCACAAAGCCCGCGTGCTGTCCGCTTGGCCGACCGGCTCCCGGATCTTGCAGCAAAATTGGGAGTTTTCTTAAGGTGAATCGATAAACCCTAAGACCGTGTGATAGATAGATAGACCTAATAGACCTTGATATTAGGCATACCTGGATAGACCTAACGGTGCATGCTTCCCAGTGATGTATTTCACTGTTTGATCACATAGCGGTGTGCTCACGTAAGGAACCGCCTACCCGCCGAAGCCGTAAACGACAAAACACAACTAGGTTTTAAAATACAACTAGAAAATATCATCAGGGCAAATGGGCGGGACGTTTGACAAGCCGGCGGATTCTTGTCCTCGTCGAAGCCACTGGGATTAGCGGCCCTCAGGTAAATTCAGGTAAATAACTATTTTCTCTGGTGCCACGGGGGGGGGGGGTGGGAGAAGGGAAGGGAACTATCAGGGGGAAAGGGCCAAGCCATTACGACTATATAGCACTTGGAAGGGGTCAGGATAAGGATTTGGGATGGGACGGGAGGCAGGAATGGTGTCCAACCACTTGGACGGTCGGGAATTGAACGCCGACCTGCATGAAGCGAGACCGTCAGGGGGAGCCTTAAACCCCGACCCGGTCAATCCCTCTCCAGTAATGACGTCTCAGTGCTCTGAGGTTCCTCGGTGATTTATTAAACTGACTAGGAGTGATTTTTTTTATATTGTGGGCACATCTATATACTATTGAATAGTGCAGGAAAATGGTCAATTATTATATATTTTCTGACATGGAAGACTATTCTGAATAGGAAAATATTTCGGATATTTTATGGGTGTAATTGCGTACTTCAGCTCTTGGGCCCAACCTTTCCAGCCGTTAAAGCGTCGGATGCAATAACCTCCGACCTGAATGAATGGCGGATGGAGTCGGCTTCTAATTTTCCAAATCAGGTTAAGTCCATTATTCCTATTTGCTCTTACTTCTCACCGGTCCTGCTGTGTGTCTGGCGTCCTCTCCAGAGGATTGTACACATTTCCTCTTTTTCCATCATGTTAATTGTGCTAAATAATTTATTTCTGTATCAAGTTTCCACTCTTCTCTTTCCGTGCGTCGTTACGGTCAGCTGTTTCAGCCTTTATGTGTAGTCCTTTCCGGGTAATTCCGGAGATGAGGCTCGTTGCAAACATTTGAGCATTTCAAGTGCGTCTGTGTGTGTAGGGGGGAGATGGAGGGAGGGGATTGTGAGATGGAAAGGGGGGTGGGAGGAGTGGGAGAGGAGGGATGGGAGGATAGGGAAAAGAGGGGGGGGGAAGAGACTATGTAGCACCGATAATATCGCTAAATATCACTTTAGGATGCTGAAACAAGAGGAAAAGGACATAAGGTGTGATGCTAGATTCACCAAAGATTGTATCGAGGACCAAGTGACCGCGAGAGACATTAGGAAAGCTAAACATACAATCGCCCCGAAAATCAGGACATTCTACAAGTAGGTGTTCGACTGTCAGACAATGCAGCTAAGACAATATAAGGAGCAGGGCGGTGTTCCTTAAGTGCGCGTGAAGTGGGTGGCCAATACGTGACCTCGCCAGAGCCCTTTCCCACCGTCTATCGCGGTGGTAGGAGGAAGGTCAAGAGGAGAAGAATGAATAATGCTCCATGAGGAAGAGGAAGAAATGAATAATGAGGAAGGAATGAATGAGTAAAAATCTGAATAATGAACGCCTTTTTTGGGAGGAACGAGGCTTCTTATGGGGGCAGTGTCCGTACATTCTTTCAAGGTAACACCACAGTGGCGGCAAACCCAGCAAAACTCAGCTATCTTAAATCTGCTAGAGATAAACAGCCAATGTTGGGTTTCGACCGCCGCAGGATGCAAAGGCTCAAATGACTCCAAAGGCACTGCGAGAATCAGCCACAATAACAAAGGAACGATGACGTCGGAAAAACGCTGAAAACCTTACAAAATTTCATAAAAAAAAACTTCCGCATTTGAAGACGCTAGTCTCTGGGGGCAGGCGACACATAGAGGTGTGGTCTGGAGAGACAACTACACCGTCGACAGATTTAGACCCGTCTGTGAAGAGGGCAATGGAGCGTGGGTGTGAAGAAGAGCGTTCCAGGAAAAGGTGTTCCAGAACTGCAGGAAAAGTAGAAGCCTGTGTGCGTCAAGGTCTTGCAAAACTTTGCAAGTGGGCTCCTCCATTGGGACAAGGATGGAACAGGCTCCTCCATGGGGACAAGGATGGAACAGGCTCCTCCATGGGGACAAGGATGGAACGGGCTCCTCCATGGGGACAAGGATGGAACAGGCTCCTCCATGGGGTCAAGGATGGAACAGGCTCCTCCATGGGGACAAGGATGGACCGGGCTCCTCCATGGGGACAAGGATGGAACGACACGAGGAGAAATATTGCTGGCGTGAACTGAGAGGAAACTTTGCAAAGCCAGAGAACCTTACAGAAAAAGGAAGGTGGTGAAATGGGAGAGGACCCACAGGAGAGATAAAAGGTCCAAGCCTTTAAGGGTGAGTGAGGGTGTTGCAGGGACCGTGCAAGGTAGCGAAGACGGTAAAGATCCCGACGATCGTGTAGAGACAGGTCGCCGGTGTCAACATCCAGGTCTCAGGGTCGGGGACCAAGGAAAACCACCAGAGCGGAGGCGTAACCCA